>NW_027048839.1:0-7582 GCF_025399875.1 Dalotia coriaria
TAAAAAGGAAAAAATTTTTTTTCGTTTAAAACAAAAAAGAATTTTTTTTTTTCGTTTTATTTATTGCTCTTTGAACATTTCAGCGATCTAAAATGCTTGAAAATGCTTATTTTAAAAACAGCACGTTTGAGCTTTAATCTGCGTTTTAACGCGCTAAAAACAGCATAAAACGGAATTTTTATTATTCGTTTTTATTTATTGCTTCTGAACGATTCAACGATCTAAAATGCTTGAAAAGCTTTTTGACAAAACAGCCTTTGAGCTTTAATCTGCTTTAACGCTAAAACAGCATAAAACGCAAATTTTTTTATTCGTTTTTTTAATATTGCTCTATTTGAACGTTTCAACGATCTAAATGCTTGAAAATGCTTTTTAGCAAACACACGTTTTGAGCTTTAATCTGCATTTAACGCGAAAATTATAAACCAAATTTTTTATTTTTATTTATTAATATTACGTCTTAAACGATTTCAAATCTAAAATGCTTGAAAATGCTTATTTTAGCAAAACAGCATTTTGAAGTTTTATTCTGCGTTTTAACGCGTAAAACAGCATAAAACGGCAAATTTTTATTCGTTTTATTTTTATTGCGTCTGTTGAACAGTTTCAGCGATCTAAAATGCTTGAAAATGCTTATTTTTGCTTAAAACAGCACGTTTGAGCTTTAATCTGCGTTTTAACGCGTAAAACAGCATAAAACGACAGATTTTTTTATTATTCGTTTTATTAATATTGCGTCTATTTGAACAGTTTCCAACGATCACAAAATGCTTGAAATGCTTATTTTATAAGCAGCACGTTTTGAGCTTTAATCTGCGTTTTAACGCGTAAAACAGCATAAAACGGCGAATTTTTATTATTCGTTTTTTATTAATAGTAGCTTCTATTTGAACGATTTCAACGATCACGTCTTGAAAATGCTTATTTTAGCAAGCAGCGTTTGGAAAGCACAATCTGCGTTTTAACGCGTAAAACAGCATAAAACGACGGAATTTTTATTATTCGTTTTTTATTAATGTGCGTCTATTGAACGATTTCAACGATCTAAAATGCTTGAAAATGCGCTTATTTTAGCAAAACAAGCACGTTTTGGAAGCTTTAATCTGCGTTTAACGCCTAAAACAGCATAAAACGGCAGAAATTTTTATTATTCGTTTATTAATATTGCCTCTATTTGAGGGCGTTTCAACGATCTAAAATGCTTGAAAATGCTTATTTTAGCAAAACAGCGTTTTGAGCTTTAATCTGCGTTTAACGCGTAAACGGCATAAAACGAATTTTTATTATTCGATTTTGTTAATATTGCGTCTGTTTGAACGATTTCAACGTTAAATGCTTTGAAAATGCTTATTTTTAGCAAAACAGCGTTTTGAGCACAATCTGCGTTTAACGCCTAAAAACAGCATAAAACGACGAAATTTTATTATTCGTTTTTTATTAATATGCCTCTATTTGAACGATTTCAACGATCTAAAATGCTGAAAATGCTTATTTTAGCAAAACAGCACGTTTTGAGCTTTTAATCTGCGTTTTAACGCGTAAACAACATAAAACGACGAATTTTTATTATTCGATTTTTTATTAATATTGCATCTATTTGAACGATTTCAACGATCTAAAATCTTGAAAATGTATTTTAGCAAAACAGCACGTTTTGAGCTTTAATCTGCGTTTTAACGCGTAGAGCAACATAAAACGACAGATTTTTTTATTATTCGTTTTATTAATATTGCTTCTATTTGAACGATTTCAACGATCGTCTTGAAAATGCTTATTTTAGCAAAACAGCACGTTTTGCAGGCTTTTACATTCTGCGTTTTAGCGCGTAGAGCAGCATAAAACGACGGGCCCGCATTATTCGTTTTTGGTAATATTGCGTCTATTTAGCGAACGGTTCCAGCGATCTAAAATGCTTGAAAATTGCTTATTTTAGCAAAACAGCACGTTTGAGCTTTAATCTGCGTTTTAGCGCGCGTAAACAGCATAAAACGACGAAATTTTTTATTATTCGTTTTTTTTTAATATTGCTTCTATTTGAACGATTTCAACGATCTAAAATGCTTGAAAATGCTTATTTTAGCAAAACAGCACGTTTTGAGCTTTTAATCTACGCGTTTTAACGCGTAAAGACAGCATAAAACATTGAATTTTTGATATTCGTTTTTTTTTTTTTATTAATATTGCATCTATTTGAACAGTTTCAACGATCTAAAATGCTTGAAAATGCTTATTTTAGCAAAACAGCACGTTTTGAGCTTTTATTCTGCGTTTAACGCGTAAAACAACATAAAACGACGAAATTTTATTATTTGTTTTTATTTTTATTGCGTCTATTTAGACGATTTCAACGATCTAAAATGCTTGAAAAATGCTTGTTTGTAAAACAGCATGATTCGAGCTTTGATGCGTTTTAACGCGTAAAACATCATAAAAACGACGAAATTTTATTATTCGTTTTATTAATATTGCGTCTATTTGATCGATTTCAGCGATCTAAAATGCTTCGAAAATGCTTTACATTTTTAAGCAAAAACAGCACGTTTTGAGCTTTATTCTGCGTATTAACGTAATAAAACGGGCGTTTGGACGTGCTGTTTTGGACGTTTGCGTGATCTAAAATGCTTGAAAATGCTTATTTTAGCAAAACATCACGTTTTGAGCTTTTAATCTGCGTTTTAACGCGTAAAAACAGCATAACAACGACAATTTTTATTATTCGTTTTTTAGTAATATTGTCTATTTGAACGATTTCAACGATCTAAAATATAGCGAAAATGCTTATTTTTAGCAAAACAGCACGTTTGAGGCTTTAATCTGCGTTCTAACGCGTAAAACAGCATAAAAACGACGAATTTTTATTATTCGTTTTTATTAGCTATTTAGCTATTTGAACGATTTCCAACGATCTAAAATGGCGAAAATGCTTATTTTAGCAAAACAGCACGTTTGAGCTTTAATCTACGTTTTTAACGCATGCGACAGCATAAAATGACGGGTACATTATTCGTTTTTATTAATATTGCGTCTATTTGAACGATTTCGAAGCGATCCTAAAATGCTTGAAAATGCTTATTTTAGCAAAACAGCACGTTTTGAGCTTTAATCTGCGTTTTTAACGCGTAAAACAACTTATAAAAAACGACGAAATTTTATTATTCGTTTTATTAATATTTAGCTTCTATTTGAACGATTTCAACGATCTAAAATGCTTGAAAATGCTTATTTTAGCATAAAACAGCACGTTTGGAGCTTTTATTCTGCGTTTTAACGCGCGTAAAACAACATAAAACGACAGGGTACGTATTCGTTTTATTAATATTGCGTCTATTTGAACGATTTCAACGTCTAAAAAGTAAATGCTTATTTTAGCAAAACAGCCACGTTTGAGCTTTAATCTGCGTTTTAACGCGTAAAACAGCATAAAAATGACGGGTACGCATTGTTGCGTTTTATTAATATTGCTTCTATTTAAACGGTTCAACGATCTAAAATGCTTGAAAATGCTTATTTTAGCAAAACAGCGCGTATTGAGCTTTAATCTGCGTTTAACGTGTAAAACAGCATAAAACGACGAAATTTTTATTATTCGTTTTTTTTTAATATTGCTTCTATTTGAACGATTTCAACGATCTAAAATGCTTGAAAATGCTTATTTTAGCAAAACAGCACGTTTGAGCTTTAATCTGCGTTTTAGCGCGTAAAACAACATAAAACGGCAGATTTTTTATTATTCGTTTTTTATTAATATTGCGTCTATTTGAACGATTTCAACGATCTACAAAATGCTTGAAAATGCTTATTTTAGCAAAACAGCACGTTTGAGCTTTATTCTGCGTTTTATCGCGTAAAACAGCATAAAAACGACAAATTTTTATTATTTGTTTTTTATTTTATTGCGTCTATTTGAACGGTTCAACGATAAAAAGCGAAAATGCTTATTTTAGCAAAACAGCACGCTTTGAGCTTTTAATCGGCGTTTTAACGTAAAACAGCATAAAACGACGAATTTACTTTTTTATTGTTTCGTTTTATTAATATTGCTTCTATTTGAACAGTTTCAACGATTTAAAATGCTTGAAAATGCCTTTAGCAAAACAGCACGATTTGAGCTTTAATCTGCGTTTTTAACGCGTAAAACAGCATAAAACGACAGAGAATTTTTTATTATTCGTTTTATTTTAATGTGTCTATTTGAACGATTTCAACGATCTAAATTGCTTGAAAATGCTTATTTTAGCCAAAAAAGCCGTTTGAGCTTTTTAAACTGCGTTTTAACGTTTTAAAACAAAACCCCCGAAATCTTTTTTTCGTTTTTTTTAATTTTTTCTATTTGGGCGGGGGTTTAAGGTTAAAACGAAAATGCTTTTTTGTTTAAAAAACCCGTTTTTAGGGGGAATCGCGTTTTTCGGCGAAAGTAGCATTTTAGCAAAACAGCACGTTTTGAGCTTTAATCTGTGTTTTAACGCGTAAAACAGCATAAAAACGACGAATTTTTATTATTCGATTTTTTTATTAATATTGCGTCTATTTGAACGGTTTCAACGATCTAAAATGCTTGAAAATGCTTATTTTAGCAAAACAGCACGTTTTGAGCTTTAATCCTGCGTTTTAACGCGTAAAACAGCATAAAACGGCAGGTACATTATTCGTTTTTATTAATATTGCTTCTATTTGAACGATTTCAGCGATCACAAAATGGCGAAAAGTAGCATTTTTAGCCAAAACAGCACGTTTTGAGCTTTATTCTGCGTTTGGCAACGCGTAAAACAGCATAAAACGACGAATTTATTATTCGTTTTTATTAATGTTGCGTCTATTTGAACGATTTCCAGCGATCACAAAATGCTTGAAAATGCTTATTTTAGCAAAACAGCACGTTTTTGAGCTTTTATTCTGCGTTTTAACGCGTAAAACAGCACATAAAACGACGAAATTTTTATTATTCGTTTTTTTTATTAATATTGCGTCTATTTGAACATTCAACGATCCCTAAAATGCTTGAAAATGCTTATTTTAGCAAAAGAGCACGTTTTGAGCTTTAATCTGCGTTTAACGCGTAAAACGCTTATAAAAACGGCCGGGTACAGTATTCGTTTTTATTAATATTGCTTCTATTTGAACGATTTCAACGATCTAAAATGTTTGAAAATGCTTATTTTAGCAAAACAGCACGTTTGAGCTTTTATTCTGCGTTTTAACGCGTAAACAGCATAAAAACGACGAAATTTTTATTATTCGTTTTTATTTTTATTGCGTCTATTTGAACGATTTCAACGATCTAAAATGCTTGAAATGCTTATTTTAGCAAAACAGCACATTTTGAGCTTTAATCTGCGTTTTAACGCGTAAAACAGCATAAAACGACGAATTTTTATTATTCGTTTTTTTTATTAATATTGCTTCCTATTTGAACGGTGATTTCAACGATCTAAAATGCTTGAAAATGCTTATTTTAGCAAAACAGCACGTTTTAAGCTTTAATCTGCGTTTTAACGCGTAAAACAACATAAAAACGACGAATTTTATTATTCGTTTTTATTAATATTGCTTCTATTTGAACGATTTCAACGATCTAAAATGCTTGATAATTATTATTTTAGCAAAACAGCACGTTTTGAGCTTTTATCTGCGTTTTAGCATATAAAACAGCATAAAACGACGAAATTTTATTATTCGTTTTTTTTTATTAATATTGCCTCTATTTGAACAGTTTCAACGATCTAAAATGCTTGAAAATGCTTATTTTGGCAAAACAGCACGTTTTGAGCTTTAATCTGCGTTTTAACGCGTAAACAACATAAAACGACAATTTTTTTATTATTCGATTTTTATTAATATTGCGTCTATTTGAACGATTTCCAGCGATCTAAAATGCTTGAAAAGTAGCTATTTTAGCAGCAAAAACAGCACGTTTGAGCTTTAATCTGCGTTTAACGCGTAAAACAGCATAAAACGACGAATTTTTTATTATTCGTTTTTTTTTATTAGTATTACTTCTCTATTTGAACGGTTCAACGATCTAAATGCTTGAAAGAAATGCTTATTTTTAGCAAAACAGCACGTTTTGAGCTTTATTCTGCGTTTTAACGCGTAAAACAGCATAAAAACGTGAATTTTTATTATTCGTTTTTATTAATATTGCGTCTATTTGAACGTTTCAACGATCTAAAATGCTTGAAAATGCTTATTTTAGCAAAACAGCACGTTTTGAGCTTTAATCTGCGCGTTTAAACATAGTAAAACCAGCATAAAACGACAGAATTTTATTATTCGTTTTTAATATTGCTTCTATTTAAGACGATTCAACGATCTAAAATGCTCTTGAAAATGCTTATTTTAGCAAAACAGCACGTTTTGAGTTTTAATCTGCGTTTTAACGCGTAAAACAACATAAAACGACGAATTTTTATTATTCGTTTTTATTAATATTGCATCTATTTGGACGATTTCAACGATCTAAAATGCTTGAAAATGCTTATTTAGCAAAACAGCACGTTTTAGGCTTTATTCTGCGTTTAACGCGTAAAACGCTTTATAAAAACGACGAAATTTTTATTATTTGTTTTTTATTTTTATTGCGTCTGTTGAACGATTTCCAACGATCTAAAATGCTTGAAAATGCTTATTTTAGCAAAACAGCATGATTCAGGCACAATCTGCGTTTAACGCGTAAACATCATAAAACGACAGAAATTTTATTATTCGTTTTATTAATGTGCGTCTGTTGAACGATTTCCAGCGATCTAAAATGCTTGAAAATGCTTATTTTAGCAAAACAGCACGTTTTGAGCTTTTATTCTGCGTATTAGCGCGTAAACAGCATAAAACGACGAAATTTTTATTATTCGTTTTATTTTTTGTTGCGTCTATTTGAACGATTTCAACGATCCTAAAATGCTTGAAAATGCTTATTTTAGCAAAACAGCACGTTTTGAGCTTTAATCTGCGTTTTAACGCGTAAAACAGCATAAAACGACGAATTTTTATTATTCGTTTTTATTAATATTGCGTCCTATTTGAAGACAGTTCAACGATTTACAAAATGCTTAGTAATTAGCATTTTGGCAAAAGTAGCACGTTTTGAGGCTTTAATCTGCGTTCTAACGCGTAAAACAGCATAAAACGACGAATTTTTTATTATGCGTTTTTATTAATATTGCTTCTATTTGAACGATTTCAGCGATCTAAAATGCTTGAAAATGCTTATTTTAGCAAAACAGCACGTTTTGAGCTTTAATCTGCGTTTTAACGTAAAACAACATAAAAATGACGAATTTTTTATTATTCGTTTTATTAATATTGCGTCTATTTGAACGATTTCAACGATCTAAAATGCTTGAAAATGCTTATTTAGCAAAACAGCACGTTTTGAGCTTTATTCTGCGTTTTTAACGCGTAAAACAGCATAAAACGGCGAATTTTTATTATTCGTTTTTTATTAATATTTGGCTTCTATTTGAACGATTTCCAGCGATCTAAAATGTTTGAAAATGCATATTTTAACAAAACAGCACGTTTGAAGGCTTTTAATCTGCGTTTTTAACTCGTAAAACAGCATAAAACGGCAATTTTTTATTATTTG
>NW_027048840.1:0-7582 GCF_025399875.1 Dalotia coriaria
CACCTTCTGGCACTTTGTTAAAAAATTTGGGAGACGAAATTTTTATTAGTTTATTATTCAAAACGCATCTTAAAAACAACCCCCAAGAAAAAGGAGCGATGCGCGCGTTTTTATAATTTAATTGTTAAGCGGGGTTTTTGTTGTGGCAATTTTTCCAGTTGAAAAAAAATGTTTTTGGTGGTCGTGCGAAAAAATGGGTTTCATTCCCATGCGTAAAATTGAAAGTGGGTATTTTTATTAGTTTCAATGCGGTTTGCGTGTTGCGGTGCGCAGGAAAGTCGAAAATTTTTTTATGGGTTAAAATCCGGTTTTGGATTTTTGGGGCATTTAATTGGTCGATTTCTTAGGTCATGTCTGTTTAGTATGATAGCAAGGGAAATTGAAAATTAAGGGGGAAAGGGGAATTCGGAAAATGACTTTTTTGACTTTTTTTCCTATTTTTTAAATTTTTTGTTAAAAATGTTGAGATTTTCCAACCCACCCGCCCCCAAAACCAACCCCAAAACCCAAAAAAACCCCAACCCTTCTGGGGGTAAAAGCGTGCAGACGGCGGCGCGGAGATTTTGTAAAAAAATTTCTCTCCTCTCCGGTTTGGGTTTTTTTGTTTTATTGTAGTTTGTTCAAAAAAAGGGTTCCCCAAAGGGAAATTTAAAAACCCCGGTCCGACAGACAAAACCCCGACGGGCCCTTGTTTTATATAACGCGATCTTTTTTTACCGACGTGCCCGGTCAGACGGCATCTTGTTTGGTGCTTGTTTTTATTTTCCCGGTTGGTGGCGGGTTTATTTGTGTAGAAGGGGAAAATTCATTTCTTAGTTAACTTTGCTTTTTTTTTTGAATAAAACCGAAAACCGGGGGGGAAATTTTTTGGTTTAAAACTTTTGGGATATCAAGTTGGTGTGTTGGCGCAAATAAAAAAGGCAATTTGCGCGTCGTTTTCGGGGGCGGGTTTTCCAACGATACGCAGTTTTGATTTTCCCGATCGTGCGATCACTTTCCCTGCTTAATGGGTTTTCCGCGTGAGCGCGACCCACTCCCGGTATTTCATTTTTGCCATCTGCGAAAAGGTGTTAATTTTAAATTTTGGATCGATGCCCTTCAACCCCCCCGGGGTGGGGATGTATGTTGATATATGCGAAAATTTAAAAACATATAGAGGGCGCTTTTTTATTTTAACCCTAAACGGGGACAACCTAACTTTTTCTTCAAAAAAACACTAAGAAATCGTTGTTTTTAAAAACTTTTTTTTGGGGACCCCAGTCAATATTGAATGATCGTTTTAAACATTTGCTTTTTTAAAATACTACCCATTTTAAACCTACTCTTTTTGGCGTCCATAAACAGGGGGTTCGGGGAAAAAAAAAGAAAGTTACCGTTGTCGTGCCGAAACTAAAATTACGAAATTGACTAAACTTAAAACCCTTTTTCCCGTCGCGGCTGTTTTTTTCAAAAACCCAAAAACCAGAAATATATTCTTTCCCGGGCACCAGATTCTTTTACATCTGCTTTTTGAAAAGCCGTTATCGCGTCTGCGTGTTTGTGTTTTCTGTCTGGTGGGGGGTTTTTAATTTTTCTCACCGGGGGGAAACTTTTTTGACATATGGTTTTGAATATCCTGGGGGACCCAAAAAGAAAATTGATTAATCGGGACCATCGCGGGATATTGGCCCTAAAAGTTAAATTTATAAAATATTACAACTTTTTAGAGTCGAAACAAAACGTTTTAAGTTCACAAAGCAGAGGAATCGAAATTAATTTGCATACGTTTTGATCGTATGTGTGTGTTTTTCCCCGGGCGTTTTTTATGCTTGCGTCACGATGTTTAAAAATTTCAAAAACGCGCCCGTCGAAAATTTTATAAAACGATAGGGGATGCAAAAAAAAATTGGGTCCGCTTAAGAAATCCAAATTTTTGACATTTAAATTTAAATTACATGGGTTGAAAAATTTCCCGCTGAAAATTTTTGTTTTTTTCATTTTTTTTCCTTCCCGATATGATTCCTTTTTTATTGCGTTTTTTTTATAGGTCACGATGGCGGGCGCCCTTTTTATTGGGGGTTTTTAATTGATGATAGCCAAATTAAGAAACGATGAAACTCTGGGGCCTTAGCCAGGTTGTCGCGCCGCTACTTTGCGTTTTCGCCCGAGACTAATGCGGCTAATCGAACAGTTTTGGGGGCCATCGGCCCCTTTCGCTTTACGAATGTTTGCATTTTGGCCTGCTACATCTTTTTTCTTGCCGTGCGCGTTTTTTTGTTTTACAGCTCGATGAACTCGTATTTTTCACTCCGTGCGCGTGCTTCTGCGTCACGTAAGAGATCGCAATTGTCGCCCCTTGTAATTTTTTTTACAAGTGTTTTATTATTGCACACACCACCGGGTTGGGGGAAAAAGGGGGCGCCTGTCGTAAAACTCTTTATGGACCCTTTTTTCGATAAAATTTTATGCGATTGGGGAAAAGGGGGCGAAAACCGAAAAACGCATGTTGAGGGGTTTTTGGGGGTTTAATGTTTGTTTAGGTAATTTCTGACCTAGTCCAAGGCGAATCTTCGCAGTTGGGATCAAAGGAAACGGAGAACGAAGATTCTTCCAACTACCTCACCCAAAACTTATCGCAAAAGCCGCATCATTGATAGAAAAATTCAGTCAAATCGGTAAGAAAATTTTTTCTTTTGCTCAAAAACATTTTATTGATTGATTTTGAATATTTTAGGTGACAATGCTTCCCGGAGCTGATGAAGAGTTTCGCCGAGTCGCCTATCAATACGGCGGAATTTAGGCCTGCTTTTCAACTTGTTGACGATTTGCTTGACTTTGATAAATCATCAGCCGCAATGGGCAAACCGACGTGCGTGGATTTAAAACTCGGTTTGGCTACCCCCCCGGTTCTCTTCTGTGAGAGCGAACTTTCAAAGACCAATTTAATTTTTTAATATTTTACTAAAAAATTTATTTTCTTTTCAGTATCCTGAATTAAACCCATGATAATGCGGACGTTTCCAAGAACCCGCGATGTTGAAAAGGCATTGAGCTGGTGCACAAGTCACGCGGCCTGGAAAAACACAATTTTAGCCAAACAGCACTGCCAGGAAGCTGCACCCCCTTGGGAACCTCCCCCTGAAAGCCCCATAGGGGGGATTAGTAGTGGCGGCCTTTTTACTTCAACCGCATGAAATAGTTTTTCAGCACCGGGGCGGCTGTAATAGCGCCCCTGGCGACAGGTGACACTTTTTCCCGGGCGGTTTTTTATCACGTGTAGATATTTATCAAAAAGGGGTTTTAAGTTGTTTTTTAAAACGTTTGAGTGTTGAAATAAAGAGGATGCCCAGGCTTTTTAGTTTTTGGTTGAGGGTTTAAAAATGTTAATTGGGGCAAACGGGGGAAATAAAAAAAATTTTTTTTAAAACATGCTTTTAAAATCCCCAAAAATTTAAAACTAATAAAATAGTCGTAAAACTTAAAGTTATTAATGTTATTCCCTTATGTTTATTGTTAAACTATACATAAAAGGAATGCAAAAAATTTAAAACCCCGATCATCTCGTGATGTTTTAACATTTAAAATAAGAACACGAAGTAAAATTTATAAATAAGGGGTTTTGGTATTTTTTTAATATTCGACAATTTTATGCACAATTGTTAAAATTTATGAAAAATGCTTTAAAATGCGTTAAAATTTTTCCTTGAAACAATGTAAACAAGGGGCCACTATTTATCTTTTTTTTGGGGTGGACAGAAATTTTGGGAATTTGAAGCAAAATGTCCAAAATATTAGAAATATGAACGCCCCCGGTTTTTTTATCTGTAGAAAAAATTCTATATAACGTCTTTTAAAATTTTTTTTATTTTAAAAAATTAAGAAAAATTTTTAATTTTGTTTAAAATTTTTTAAAATATAGGTAGGGAGTGCACCTCGATAGTTCGGAAAATAAATTTCCCAGGGGGTTAGCTGTAGTTGAGTATATTTAAGTACCCAGTATATCTATTTTAAATAAGGAACAATTTTATATGGGGTATTTTTTTGTTTTCGTAATTATTGAAATTTAAAATTTAAAATTTTAAATTATTGAAAAATTATATAAATAGGGTAACTTACTATAAAAAAAAGTAAAGATATTTTGTTTCCATAGGGTAAGAAGAAAACCCCTTTTTTTAAGTTAATGAAAAAATTACCCCAATTTTTATTAATTTTTTTTTTTAAAAACCCAATTTGGTTTTTAAAAGCATTGGGGGGGGTGCATGAAAAAAAAGTTAAAATAGAATTGTATTGTTTTTTTTTATTTATCCAAACGTGGGCTTTCCCGGCAGAATTGTTTTTTTTTTTGGGTAATTTATTCCGGGTTTGGGTTGGGAATTGGGGGTTGTCGGGTTCCCACCCCCACGCCCCCCATTTTTGGCGCATCTTGGGTTTTTTTTGTCGCGGGGCCGCGTAAAAGGTCCGGGTTTTTGGGGACGGACCGGTTTTGCGCCCCTTTTTTCCCTATAGCTTTGTTGCCGGTTTGCAGCTAGTTTCGTGCCGGTCTCTGGTAGATCCAGATATGAGCCGGGTTTTTTGAAAATGGTAACTTTTTTTTATCTTCAAATCGAGATATTAGAAAGTTTTTGGGTTTTAAAAGAATTTAAAATATACGTATAAGATAGAAAAATCATAAATGCTTAAAACGTATCTTAGGATGGGAAAGGAAAAAGCCCCGAAAAAATTTTGGGGAAAATTTTTAAGTAAATAACGTCGTTTCCTTTTTCAAAAAGGAAAAGGGGTTTGGGCCCTTTTAAAATTAACAGCCGGGGGGTTAATTTTTAAAATTTGAAAGCCCGTCCATTTAAAAATTTTAAAAATGTTTCAAATTGAAGAAAAAAGGAAAAAAAAGCTTCCGAAAGGAAACCCCTTTTTTTTTTTGTTTAAAATTTCCAAACCCAAAAATTCTTAAAAAAATTCCCTTTTTTTCTTTTATTTTTTTGTACGCATTCCGACAAAAACTCTTTGTTTTCCCAAATTTTTTCCAACAATTCTTCCGGTTTAAAACCCAAAATCTTTTTCCGTTTTTTTCCTTTTTAAACCCTTTTTTGGGTATTTGGGATCTCCCTTTTCCCCTTTTTATTTTAAACCCTTCCCCTCCGGCGAGGAATATTGTTTTATAACTCTTTTCTTATTCGCCTTTTTTTTAAATTGAAAAATTTCATGTTTTTTCCCATCTGAACTAAAAGGGGCTTCTTCGGTTTTCCTCAAGGGTTTTTTTTTATAATTTTTTTGAAAATTTTTAAGTTTTATTTTTAATTCGGTTACAGGTTAATTAATAACCTTTTCCCAAAAAAGAGGTTTGGGCTTTAGATACTAATTAATTTAAATTCCCCTTTATCGCTGCTTTTCCCCATTTCAATAGTAAATAACCTTAGGGAAATTTAAATAAAAGTTTGGTTGCCCCTTTTTAAAACCAAAAAGGGGCAGTTATTCAATTTAAATTTGGAAAACCCAATTTGTAAAAAATGGCCCGGACCCCCTGAATATAAAAATTGAAATGCGTCCCGATAAATAAAAATGGGGGTTTTTAGAACCATGGTAACCGGCAAAAAATTGAAAAAAGGATTAGGGCACTTTTAAAAAAAAAAGGCTCTATATTTTTTGGGCTCGGTATTTTTTTGGGTTTGGTTCCCTGTTTTAAATTTTCTTTATTTGATCGGGGTCGACTTTTTTTTTACTTTTCCCTTTTAAATAATAAAAGGATTTTTGGGGCGATTATTGTCCATAATCGCTTTTTTTTGTTAAACACCTTTTAAATTAATTTATGGTTTTGGGATTTTAATAGTAATTTATGGGGTTAATCCTTAAAATGTAAATGGGTTTCAGTTTTGGGGTAGTTTTGTGGTTTGGGGTGTTTGTTTTTCGTTTTATTCACAAACTCTTGGTGGGGTTTTGGACCCCCGGGGGAAATTTTTTTGTGAACGCCCAATAAAAAAACTTGGTGGCCCAAAATTTTTTCAAAACTGGAAAACCGGACCTGGTAAATATTGTCTTCTTTTTAATTATTGGTTTTCCCCTAATTTTTTAAAAAGGGATTTTATATTTACCGGAGAAAAAATTAAAAAAATAAAATTGGGAAACTTTTACGGATGTTGTCATTGTTTCGCCATTTTTACAAATGTGCAAAAAATTTTCCCCTTTAAGAATCTTCAAAAGTTTTGTTCCAAATTTAAAATTTAAAAATCCTAAAATAATTTATTTAAAAACAGGTTTCCAAAGCAAAAAAATCTTGGGAATTTACCCTCGGATTTTAAAAATTAATTTTTAAAATTAAAATTTTGGGGGTACCATCGAAAATGGGGGGCCGGTCAACCGTTTAAGTGGGGCACCCCGGCCGTTCCAGAAACCGGATTGGTGTTTGTTTTAAAACCAATTTGCTTTTTATCGCTTCCGCCGCGTGGAATAAAAACGCAAAATTCCCCACGGGGGCCGTCCCGTTGCCATCCCTCCCGCCGCATTTGGGGGCCATTTTGGTTTGTTTGATCGCAGGAACGCGCCATTGAAATTCGTGCAAAAGGTCGCGTGCGATCGACGCACTGGCTTTCCCCATCTCCCGCTTTCTTATCGAAAACCGTCGCGTCTTTGGCCACTTTTGCACCCGTTTCGCGCCGGTTCGGTTAAACCCAGGCGTTTTTCCCGCGACCTCGTATTTTTTTTTTTTTGGTCTTCTACTTTCCCCATTTTCGGATCATCAATCGATTTATTTAATTGTAAACTACTATAGTAGTGGGGTTTAATATTTGCGCGTTTATTGTCCGGCCTTTTTTTGTCGGCTGAAGGTGTAAAGAAGTAAACAAGGTTTTCGGTTGCCGGTTGAATCAAAAAAAATATCACCTCATGTTGATTTATTCTCTTAGAATTCCCCCAAGGGCTGGGGGTAATTTTAAAACTAAACAGCACAGATGGTTTTTTTTTTCCCCGCTTTTGAATATAATATTAAAATCGTTTTTAAAGTTTTTTTTTTAATTTAATATATTTCTTTTTTATTTTTTCAGTATTTTTCAGGGGCCTTTGGGGTTCAAAAAGGGTTCGCATTGGGGAAGTTTATAATTCAATGCTATTTTTTTTGAAATAATTTCTGCGTCGTACATTTGTTTGCATTTTGGGAGTTTTTTTTTTCGCGTGGCAGTTTCTGGAAAAAAAATAGTTTCTTTTTGTTTTTCGAGATAATGCCAACGGAAAACCTTTAGGAAAACTTTAAAATTCCCCCTTTTTTTGCATTTTTAGACGGGGTTTTTGAACTTTTTCTTTGAATTTTTCGAGCTTTTAATCTTCCGGGTTGGCTGGGGGGTTGGGGCTTTTATTTTAAAGTGTCTTTTCCGAAGACCCTAAAAATTACGTTTTTTTCCAGGTTTTTTTTTTATAAATTCCATCCTTTTTTTAAATTTTTAAACTACAGTTTAACAATCTCAGCTTCCTTTGTCGTTTGTCCCGACTACGACAATTTCACTTACCCCCTTTTGGTGCCCGAAAACGAGTCACTTTTAAGACTTTTTTTTTACTTTGAGTTCCGAATTTTCTTTTGTCGTACCAATTTGGGGAAAGCGAATAGTTTCGCCCGGGG
>NW_027048841.1:0-7574 GCF_025399875.1 Dalotia coriaria
CGCGTTTTAACCGGGAAAAAAAAAAACGACTTTTTTTATTCGTTTTTTAATATTGCTTTTATTTGAAAAGATTTAAATTTAAAAGCTTGAAAATGCTTATTTTAGCAAAACACACGTTTGGCAATCGCGTTTTAACGCCAAAACAGCATAAAAAAAGAAATTTTATTATTCGTTTTTATTTTTGGTTCATTTTAACGATTTCAACGATCTAAAATGCTTGAAAATTTTTTTTCAAAACAGCACGTTTTGAGCTTTAATTGGTTTTAACCGTAAACAGCATAAAACGAAAATTTTTATTATTCGTTTTTTAATATTGCCTTTTAACGATTTCCATCAAAAAAAGCTTGAAAATTTTTTTTAAAACAAAAAAAGCAGTTTTTAGCTTTAATTGGGTTTTTAAAGGTAAAAAAGCATAAAAAAAGACGAAATTTTTTTTATTCGTTTTTTTTAATATTGCGTCTATTTGAACGATTTCAAAGATCTAAAATGCTTGAAAATGCTTATTTTAGCAAAACAGCACGTTTTGAGCTTTAATCTGCGTTTTAACGCGTAAAAACAGCATAAAAACGACGAAATTTTATTATTCGTTTTTATTAATATTGCGTCTATTTGAACGATTTCAACGATCTAAAATGCTTGAAAATGCTTATTTTAGCAAAACAGCACGTTTTATTTTGCCTCTGCGTCAGCGTAAAACAGCATAAAAAAAAACGACGAAATTTTTATTATTCGTTTTTATTTTTATTGCGTCTATTTGAACGATTTCAACGATCTAAAATGCTTGAAAATGCTTTATTTTAGCAAAACAGCACGTTTTGAGCTTTAATCTGCGTTTTAACGCGTAAAACAACAGCATAAAAAACGACGAATTTTTTATTATTCGTTTTATTAATATTGCGTCTATTTGAACGATTTCAACGATCTAAAATGCTTGAAAATGCTTATTTTAGCAAAAACAGCACGTTTTGAGCTTTATTCTGCGTTTTAACGCGTAAAACAGCATAAAACGACGATTTTTATTATTCGTTTTTATTAATATTATGTCTATTTGAACGATTTCAACGATCTAAAATGCTTGAAAATGCTTATTTTAGCAAAACAGCACGTTTTGAGCTTTAATCTGCGTTTTAACGCGTAAAAAACAGCATGTAAAACGACGAAATTTTTATTATCTGTTTTTTAATATTGCTTCTATTTGGAACGATTTCAACGATCTAAAATGCTTGAAAATGCTTATGCTTTTAGCAAAACAGCACGTTTGAACTTTATTCTGCGTTTTAACGCGTAAAACAGCATAAAAAACGACGAAATTTTTATTATTCGTTTTTATTTTTATTGCGTCTATTTGAACGATTTCGACGATCGCACGCTTGAAAATGCTTATTATTTTAGCAAAACAGCACGTTTTGAGCTTTAATCTGCGTTTTAACGCGTAAAAACAGCATAAAAAAACGACGAAGTTTTATTATTCGTTTTTATTAATATTGCTTCTATTTGAACGATTTCAACGATCTAAAATGCTTGAAAATGCTTATTTTAGCAAAACAGCACCATTTGAGCTTTTAATCTGCGTTTTAACGCGTAAAACAGCATAAAACGACGAAATTTTTATTATTCGTTTTTATTAATATTGCGTCTATTTGAACGATTTCAACGATCTAGTACCGTGCCGGAAAATGCTTATTTTAGCAAAACAGCACGTTTGAGCTTTATTCTGCGTTTTAACGCGTAAAACAGCATAAAAACGATTTAAAATTTTTATTATCTGTTTTTTTAATATTGTTTATTTGAACGATTTCAACGATCTAAAAATGCTTGAAAATGCTTATTTTAGCAAAACAGCTCGTTTTGAGCTTTAATCTGCGTTTAACGCGTAAACAGCATAAAAACGACGCAATTTTTATTATTCGTTTTTATTATTAATATTGCGTCTATTTGAACGATTTCAACGATCTAAAATGCTTGAAAATGCTTATTTTGTAAGCAAAAACAGCATCGTTTTGAGCTTTATTCTGCGTTTTAACGCGTAAAACAAGCATAAAAACGACGAAATTTTTATTATTCGTTTTTATTTTTATTGCGCCTATTTGAACGATTTCAACGATCTAAAAGCTTGAAAATGCTTATTTTAGCAAAACAGCACGTTTTGAGCTTTAATCTTGCGTTTTAACGCGTAAAACAGCATAAAACGACGAATTTTTATTATTCGTTTTTATTAATATTGCGTCTATTTGGAACGATTTCAACGATCTAAAATGCTTGAAAAATGCTTATTTAGCAAAACAGCACGTTTTGAGCTTTATCTCTGCGTTTTAACGCGTAAAACAGCATAAAAAACGACGAATTTTTATTATTCGTTTTATTAATATTGAAGACTATTTGAGAACGAGATTTCAACGATTCAAAATGCTTGAAAAATGCTTATTTTAGCAAAACAGCACGTTTTGAGCTTTAATCTGCGTCTTTAATGTAAACAGCATAAAACGACGGTATATTCGTTTTTAATATTGCTTCTATTTGAACGATTTCAACGATCTAAAAATGCTTGAAAAATGCTTATTTTAGCAAAACAGCACGTTTTGAGCTTAACTGCGTTTAACGCGTAAAACAAAGCATAAAAACGACGAATTCTTATTATTCGTTTTTATTAATATTATGTCTATTTGAACGATTTCAACGATCTAAAAATGCTTGAAAATGCTTTTAGTTTGAAGCAAAAAACAGCACGTTTTGAGCTTTATTCTGCGTTTTAACGCGTACAGCATAAAACGACGAAATTTCTTTATTATTTGTTTTTTACTATTGCGTCTATTTGAACGATTTCAACGATCTAAAAATGCTTGAAAATGCTTATTTTAGCAAACAGCATCGTTTTGAGCTTTAATCTGCGTTTTAACGCGTAAACAGCATAAAAACGACGAATTTTTTATTATTCGTTTTTATTAATATTGCTTCTATTTGGAACGATTTCAAAACGATCTAAAATGCTTGAAAATGCTTATTTTAGCAAAACAGCACCATTTGAGTTTTTAATCTGCGTTTTAACGTAAAACAGCATAAAAAACGACGAAATTTTTATTATTCGTTTTTATTAATATTGCGTCTATTTGAACGATTTCAACGATCTAAAATGCTTGAAAATGCTTATTTTAGCAAAACAGCAGGTTTTGAGCTTAATATTCTGCGTTTTAACGCGTAAACAGCAGGTAAAAACGACGACATTTTTATTGTCGTTTTTATTTTATTGGTGTCGATTGAAATTGATTTTCGCAACGATCTAAAATGCTTGAAAATGTTATTTTAGCAAAACAGCACGTTTTGAGCTTTAATCTGCGTTTTAACGCGTAAAACAGCATAAAAACGACGAATTTTTATTATTCGTTTTGTCAATATTGCGTCTATTTGAACGATTTCAACGATCTAAAAATGCTTGAAAATGCTTTATTTTAGCAAAACAGCACGTTTTGAGTTTTAATCTGCGTTTTAACGCGTAAAAACAGCATAAAAACGACGAATTTTTTATTATTCGTTTTATTAATATTGCTTCTACTAATAGAAGTTTAAAACCCCAAGGTCTCACAAATAACTTTAATGTCGCGGATGTGCGCATTTCGAAGGCTAAGCCTTCCTCTTCAGGCGAATGAATGGTAAAACTGAACTAAAATTGCGTGTCTAATCCCTAATTTACCTAAAAAAACTCTAATCCCCTGTTTAATCCTTTACCCCCACTCAAAAATGTTGTTCTTAATAAAACCTATAAATTCATAATACCCTGTTTAATCTTTTACCCCACTTCCTAGCAAAAATATTGCAGTAAAATCTATTTCCAAGTATTCGAAAATTAGGTATTTTTTGAAAAATATTAAAACAATTAACTCAAATAAACTTGAAGAAATTGGCCCGTTTTCTTGATTAAGAAGATGTTTGTTCTTATGTTAAAATTTTATGCTTTCATAGGCATCTAATTGTCTTTGATTGGTAATAGATTTTACCAAGAACAAATTTTCTTGTCGGATGGGATGTTCTGACTCTTTAATATGTTGGGCTACTGCGGACTTTTCGAATCTATTGTATTTAAAATGCGCGATGTGTTCTTTTAAAACGTGAGTTAAAATTGACCTTTTCGTTTGACCAATATATTGTGAGTCACAACATCCGCATTTAATTTTTGTAAATACCCGACTTTTAAAAACGTTTCCTCTTTTTTATCTTTCGATTACCTATAGTAATTTTTAATGTTATTGGTGTTTTTATACGCGATTTTAAATTTTCATTTTTCAAAATTTTATTTAAACCTTTAGTTAAATTAATGTCAAATGGAAGCGAAATGTGTATTTTTGTATCTAATTGATCGGTGAACGTGTTTAAAGTCGAGTTATCACGTTGCAGCGTAAATTTAAATTTGTTTATAATTCTGTTAATAATTATTGGACTATAACCATTACTTTTTGCTACAAGTTCTTTATGTACTGTAACCTCGTTATTATATCTCTGGAGGTGTTAAAGGAATGAAATTAGACGATGAACAAGGAAATTAAAAGTCGCAATTTTGTGTTGAACGGTGGTTGTGAACTCGATGGAATGTGTAGCAATCAGTATTGTTTACTTTTCCCTGTAAATGTCAAATTTAATCTATTGTTATTTCTAATAACCAGTGCGTGTCCAAAATGCAAGTTGACCATTTGACTCAGATTCGCATGTAAATTTAATAGACGCGTATTTTTGTGTCTTCAGAGTTTCCAAAACCGATTAATTGAACATTTTGAAAGATCGAAAACCGCGAAATGTCATCTACGTACCGGATCCAAATTTTTGGAAAATAATCTAATGTATTGGCCAAAACTTCTTCGAAATTGCTCATAAAAAATATCCGCAATAAAAAGGTGACAAGGATTTCCCATTGCCGTTCCTTCTATTTGTGAATAATATTATTGCCAACTTTGGAAATAGTCTGTGGTCCATACATAATTTGTTAACTGAATGTACTCCGATATTTTGTCCTTACAAATATTATTATCTGTTAAAACTGATTTCAAGATTTTGATTGCTTCTCCATTTACCGGTATACTTGGAAACAGTGAACACACGTCAAATGAAATAAAATTTCATTTTTGTTTAATTGAATGTCGCGAAGTTGATCGATAAATTCATATGTTCATAAGAACAAACATCTTCTTAATCAAGAAAACGGGCCACTTCTTCAAGTTTATTTGAGTATTCGGTTTACTAGCATTTTCAAAAATACCCACTTTCGAATACTTGGAAATAGATTTTACTGCAATATTTTTTGCTTAATAGGAGTGGGGTAAAAGATTAAACAGGGTATTATGAATTTATAGGTTTTATTAGAAAACATTTTTTAGGGAGTGGGGGGGGTAAAGGATTAAACAGGATTAAGAATTTTTAGGTAAATTAGGATTAGACGCAATTTTTAGTTCAGTTTTATAATTCCTTCGCCTGAAGAGGAAGGCTTAGCCTTCGAAATGCGCATCCCGACATTAAAGCTATTTGTGAGACGGGGTTTTAAACTTCCTATTAGTATTTGCTTACTCACAGTGCATCAAGTAGTGTAAATATTGCTTCTATTTGGAACGATTTCAACGTTCTAAAATGCTTTGAAAATGCTTATTTTAAAACAGCACCGTTTTGAGCTTTATTCTGCTTTTAACAAGTGTAAAACATCAAGTAAAAACGACGAAATTTTTATTATTATTCGTTTTTATTAATATTGCGTCTATTTTGAACGATTTCAACGATCTAAAATGCTGAAAATGCTTATTTTAGCAAAACAGCACGTTTGAGCTTTAATCTGCGTTTTAACGCGTAAAAAACAGCATAAAAATGACGAATTTTTATTATTCGTTTTTATTAATATTGCTTCTATTTAAAACGATTTCAACGATCTAAAATGCTTGAAAATGCTTATTTTAGCAAAAAAACCGTTTGAGCCAAATTCGTTTTTAACCCTAAAACAACATAAAACGGCAGGGAAAAATTTTTTATTCCCTTTTTTTTTAATATTGCGTCTTTTGAACGATTTCCCAAAGATCTAAAAAGCTTGGGAAAAAGCTTTTTTGCCCAAAAAAGCCGTTTTGAGCTTTATTCTGCGTTTTTAAAGCGTAAAACAACATAAAAACGGCGAAATTTTTTTTATTCGTTTTTATTTTTAGACGTCTATTTGGAAAATTTCCCCGATCTAAAATGCTTGAAAAAAAAGCATTTTGAAAACAGCACGTTTTTTAGCTTTAATCTGCGTTTTTAAAGCCCCAAAACAACATAAAAAAGGGCGGGAAATTTTTTTTTTATTCGTTTTTATTAATATTGCTTCTATTTGAACGGTTTTAACGATCTAAAATGCTTGAAAATGCCAAGCAAAACAGCCGTTTTTAGCTTTTAAAACGCCCGTTTTTAACGGGGTAAAACAACATAAAAACGACGGGTTTTTTTTTTTTTCGTTTTTTTTTAATATTTCGTCTATTTGAACGTTTCAACGTCTAAAAATTGCGAAAATGCTTTTTTTTACAAAAACAGCACGTTTTTTAGCTTTTATTCTGCGTTTTAACGCGTAAAAAAGCATAAAAACGGCGGGAATTTTTTTTATTCCCTTTTTTTTAATATTGCGTCTATTTAAGGGTTTCCCAAAGTCCCAAAATGCTTGAAAATGCTTATTTTAGCAAAACAGCACGTTTGAGCTTTAATTCGTTTTAACGCGTAAAAAAACATAAAAAAGACGAAATTTTTTTTATTCGTTTTTTAATATTGCTTCTATTTGAACGATTTCAACGATCAAAAAGCTTGAAAATGCATTTTAGCAAAAAAAACCGTTTTTTGAGGGTTTTAATCTGCGTTTTTAACCCCGTAAAACAACATAAAACGACGAATTTTTTTTTATTCGTTTTTTTTAATATTGCCGCTATTTGAACGAAATTTCCCCGATCCAAAAAAGCTTGAAAATGCTTAGTTTTAGCAAAACAGGGGTTTTGAGCTTTTTTCTTTTAACGCGTAAAACAGCATAAAAAAGGCGAAATTTTTTTTTTTTTTTTATTTTTTTTGCGTCTATTTGGGAAAAAGGTTTCAACGATCTAAAATGCTTAAAAATGCTTATTTTGGGAAAACCGGGACGTTTTTAGGGTTTTAAAACTTGGTTTTAGCGCGTAAAACAGCATAAAACGACGAATTTTTTTTTATTCGTTTTTATTAATATTGCTTTTTGAACGATTTCAACGATCTAAAATGCTTGAAAATGCTTATTTTGGGAAAACAGCCCATTTGAGCTTTTCTGCGTTTTTTCGCGTAAAACAACATAAAAAAGACGAAATTTTTTTTATTCGTTTTTATTAATATTTCGTCTATTTGAACGGTTTGATCTAAAATGCTTGAAAATGCTTATTTTAGCAAAACAGCAGGTTTTTACTTTTTTGCGTTTTTTAAAGCGTAAAACAACATAAAAAAAGACGACATTTTTTTTTATTCGTTTTTATTTTTTATTGCCCTCTATTTGAACGATTTCCAACAAAAACTTAAAATCTTTTTAAAAAATTTGGGTTTAAATTTTTTTAAAAACAAAACAAAAC
>NW_027048842.1:0-7573 GCF_025399875.1 Dalotia coriaria
TCAATTATAAATTTTGTTTTTTTTTTCTGGCCATCTTTCCTTTGCATTTACGTTTTTTTTTCCGTCGCGGTCCACCACCTTCTACTAAAGCGTAAACTTTAAATAATTTAATTTATTTTGTTATTGGGGAACGTCTTACAAACTTTTTTCCGGGGTCCAAATATGCAAAAATTAAATTTTTACCCGGTTTTGTATTTAATTTTTAAAGGGGCGCTTATCAAACGAATTATGATTTAATATTTGAAACAAACTTGTAAATCGCAGCTTTAAATTTAAAAATCACGCTCCTTTATGGGTTAGATTTATTGCATTTGTGTACAAAATACCTACCCCATCTTATAGGAATATTTCCGTAGAATAGTAAATTTTTTTCTTAAGTTTTAAAAATTTTTTATCTTTCAGATTTCCTTTTAAAATATCCTATCTTATAGAAAATTGCCGTAGATTAAGATCTGCGCCCGATCTTAATTATCTTTTTTTAGTTTACAAATATTGCGATTGAAAAAAATCATCAAAATTGAAAAATGTCACTTTTTAGCACTTTTTAGTGGCTTTTTTTGACTTTTTACTGTTGGAAATATTTTTTATTTTATTTTTTTTATCTGAAAATTTTTTTTCCCCAATCTTTCATAATCAGGTTTCCCGTTGGTTGCTATCTTTTTTTAGTTTAAGAGATATGAATTTTTGAAAATCGTCAAAAAAAAGTTTAAAGCACCCCCTTGGCAATTTTTTTCTTAAGATGAAAAATTTTTTGTCTCTCAGATTTCCCAAACCCTATCCTTTCTTTATAGAAAAGCCCGTAGATTAAGATGCTGCGACGATTTTAAATTATTCTTTTATTTTCCGAGATATTCGCGATTGAAGAAAATACCAAAAATTGCAAAATGTCATTTTTTAGCACTTTTTTTTGGCTTTTTTTGTTTTTACTGTTGGAAATATATTTTTTTTATTTTATTTTTATCTGATGAAAATTTTTCCAAACCTTTCGAATCAGCGATTCGTTGGTTGCTATCTTTTTTTAGTTTAAAAGATAGGGTTTTGAAAATCGTCGAAAAAAGAAATTCAAGCCCCCCCTTGGAAATTTTTTTCTTAAGATGAAAAAATTTTTGTCTCTCAGATTTCCTTTTTAACTATCCTATTTTTATAGAAAATTGTCCGTAGATTAAGATGCTGCGATCAGATCTTTTATCTTTTTGTGATCTTTTGTTTTGTGTTTTTTAAATTGGTATACTCGTAAATAAACGGCGTTGATACCGTTGAAGAATTTTAAAGGACCCACTTGTGCCAAGGAGTCTACCGCTGCCGTCGCAGAAATGTTAGAGATGCGCATATTAAAAGGGAATTTTTTACTTTCGGGGAGTTTTAAAGAGCCTCTATGATTTTCGTTTTTTTAATAAATGTATGTGGTTTTAAATGTTGCAAAAAACATAATGTAAATTATAAATTTTCTTTTATTTTTTCTTTTTTCCCCTTTTGCCGTTTGGGATTAGTCTTAAATCATATTCCATAAAAATTTTTCCGTTGAGCGTGTAAAAAATATATAGCTGTTTTTAAATTTTGTTTTTTTTTTTTAAAAAAGTTGAATAAAGTAGAATCATAAATAAAAAGAAATCAAAAAAAAATGAAAAAAAAATCACTGGTGGTCAGTGGATACGCCCATGCTAGTAGACACGGATCGAATCTCAGGTGTAAGGCTTTTTTTTCTAAAAATACAAAAAATAACAGGTGAAATTTTGGGGTTTATATATGAATTGAACGAAATATAAAAAAAATTCAACCAAGTGAAGGCAAAAGAAGTAAAAAAAGAGTAAGTCGGGGAACAGAAAAATTTGGGAGAAGTAAAAAAAGGAAAAAGAGTAGAGGACAGAAGGAAGAGAACAGAGTAGGGGAAGAGGGAGATAGAAGAAAGAGCCACAGGAGTGGATCAGTTTTTTAAAATTTTTTCCGTGTCTTTTATAAGAAAAGTCAAGGTCGATTTTCTTCGATGCTCCTTTTTCCCCCGGGCCCCATCCTACGGGCTCCGATGTCTTTTGCGTTTCCCATCCCCAAAATTTTTCCCCAGGCATATCAAAAATTTTTTATGGGGGGGGATCACCCCAGGGGGGATCTCCTTAAAAGGGAAATAATCCTTATAATCTTGTTCAAATTTTTTTAATTTTTAAAATTCTTCTCAAGAGGGCGACACTTAAAAATTTTTAAACAAGTTTTTGACCTGTTGCTGAAAGGGAAAGAAGGAGTACACGAATCTACAGGTTCCCTTTAAAATTTTTATAGAGGGATCCCCCCCGAAAATGGAACTTTTCTTGGGGGACCTGTTCCTGAAATGATAAAAGGCGAACACAAAAAATTAAAAAGTCAAAAATTTTCTTACTATTTATTTATTAACAATAGAATACAAGTTTAGATTTTCAGTCAACAGAATACATGCCCCAATATTAAAACCCGGACTTACGACCTCTCCCGCCTTTAAAGAAAGTACCCTTTTTTTCACCATCGGAATAAGGAAATTAAAAATAGTTCTTTTTTCAACGTTAGTGAAAATAAAAAACCAAATATACGGGGTTTTTAAAAATTTAAAAAATTTAATGAGAAAACAAAAAAACATTTTAACACTACAAATATCTTTCGTTTTTCACACGAGGCCCCGGGAAACTAATATACGGGTTTGTCCAAAAAAAATTAAAAAGGGCAATAAAAAAACCATAAAAAAATTTAAAAGGAAATTTTCACGGACACAATGAAAAAAATAAAACGGGGTTGTTTCAAAAAGAAAACCTTAGTTGAAAAAAAAGAAACCCAAAAGTCACAAATACGGGGGTTTTTTTACGTAATGTTAGGAAAAAAAATAATATACTTGGTTTAAAAAAAAAATTTTAAAAAACTAAAAGGGGGTTAATATTTTACAACGTGAAGAGGGGGAATTTTCAAATAAAAAAACTATATTTTAATATAAAATCCCAAAATTTTACCCGAAAATCACTGGGAAATTGGAGAAAAAAAAAAAAAACACCTAACATTTTTAAATATTGTGAATGTATATTTATTAATTGATGCATCAACTGCATAAAGTAAAAAGACGGTGAAACATCATCATAAATTGATAGAAAATCCTGCGGAAAATATTCAAATCAATTTACGGCAAGCGACGGCGCTTTGCTTTCCCGTTTTGTTTTATAAATATTAAAAATGTAAGGAGACTACGAAAACGAAAAAAATATTCAACGTACAAGATTTTTTCAAAAAGGGCAACAAAAACTCTTAATTTAATGATGCTAAGGAGTGCAAATTGAATAAAAAAAATTCACGTGTTCAGCGGGAAAAAATGGCAGAGCCGACGGCAAAAATTAATGGCGGTGACAAAATTTTAAAATCTTCCGGGTACTTTTTTTAAAAAAGTGTTTGTGGGTTTTAAAACAGTCATGTTTTTCGGAAACAGGCGGTAAAACTACCCTTACCATGTGTTTTTTAATTTGCAAGATGATACATACATATTTTTCCCTCCGAGGAAAAACTTTAAATTAAACCCCAAAAAAAAAAATTTTTCTACAACTACCTATGCATTAGTGCGGGTGATTTTTTCCCGGAAATTTCCATCAAAAAAACACACCCCACAGGGTTAAAAAAGGAAATTATTTTTATTTAAAGGGGAAAAAAACGCACAAATTTTAACAACCTGCCCGCGAAATATTTTGCTGATGGTCGAAAAGTACACGATGATTAATCCAAAATTAAAAACCCCAAAACGCGGGGAAAATTAAAAAGGGGGCACGTTCAGGACCCGCGGTGAAACGACTGCCGGGTGGTTTTCCCCAGCCGGGGACAAGCCCCGGTAAGTAGCGAAAAATACGCGCCCGTCGAACCAAAAGGGTTTTTACACAAACGTTTTATAAAATTTGTTTGGGCCTTAAAATTTTCAAAAGTTAAATAACGACATACACAAATTCTTTTCCAATATTTTCTCGGGATATAAAAGAACTTTTGGGTTTGGGATGTCCCAAAAAATTTAAAAAAAACCGGGGAAATTTTAAATTTTTATTACAGATAAATTTAAATTTTTGTCTTCGTAGTTTTGATATTTTTGCTGCGTTTTTTTTTTAGTATTGTTGGAAACAAATATAAATTTTACGGGTTCTGGGAAAGGGGGTTTTTGCATGGAAAAAGCAAAAAAGGGAAAAATTTGGGGGCCATTTTTGGGGGGAGTTATGACCGGGTTTTTGGGGTTCCCGGGGGGGTTAAAACTTGGATTTACCTTTTCTATCATAAAATAAAGGAACACGAAAATATCACGAAGGGTTCCCGAGATATGGCCTTTTTCCACCCGGGTTTTTAAAATGCAAAAAAAAGGACAAACTTTTGGCGGCCATTTTAAAGGGGTTTCGACCGAATTTTTTGGGGGGCATCTTTTTAAAAATGCACTTTTTTCCAAAAAAAAAAAGGAAAACGAAAATATCACGAAGGGTTCCCCTTAGGCCTGTTTTCCACCCGTGTTTTTTTTTTAAAAAAGCAAGAGAAAGGGGAAACTTTGGCAAACCATTTTGGGGGGAAAAAGGGGCCAATTTCACGGGTTAAAAAAAATCTTAAAGATGCATTTTTTTCCCTGAAATATAGCGAACAGAAAAAAAATATCACGAAAAGGGGTTTCCCCAGATATGGGCCTTTGGTTTTTCCCCAGCGTGTTTTTTTAAAAACAAAAGAAAAGGGCAAAAATTTGGCGGCCATTTTGGGGGCAGTTATGACCGAATTTCGTTTTCCGGGGGGCATCTTTTAAAAATGCACTCTTTTTCTACCATAAAAAAATAAAAGGGAAAACGAAAAAATATCACGAAGGGTTCCCGGGGATAGGCCCTTTTTCCACCCGGGGTTTTGAAAAAAGCAAAAAAAGGGGGAAAATTTGGCGGCCATTTTAGGGGTTTTGGGGCCCCCAAATTTCCGGGGGGGGCCGGGTGCATCTTAAAGATGCACCTTTTTCTAAACATAAAATATAGCGAAACACGAAAATATCACGAAGCGTTTTCCCCCGCTATCGTTTGTTTTCCACCGCAAGTTTTTTAAAAAAGCGAGAAATAGGGAAAAATTTGTCATTTCCGTCGTTTCTATATTTACCTAAAAAAAAATAGACAAATCCCCTTAATTCGCGGGCTATTGCAAAAAAGCAGGTGAAAGGTAATAAACTGGAAAAAACCTTACCATTGCAGTGCCCCAAAAGGTTGCTGGTCACGGCAAGTACTGTAATTAAATGAAAAAAATAAGTTAAAATAAAATTATGGCACACAATATAATATTATTTGAAGCCACCGGTCGGCCCCCTCTAGGGCGGGGGGCACGAGCACCCCCGACTTGACCCCTTTGGGGATGAACTAGGCCCCGGGTTGGATCTCGGGGGATTCCTGATGACTTGGCAGCTCTCAGCGGCATTGTGCTTCCGCCGGGCCCCTGACGCTAACCTCATCAATTTGGCGCGTCGGTAGGACCCCAAGATCTTGGAAAAAATTTCCCAAGATTCAGGAACCCCGTGCCCCAAGAGGGCCCACCCCCCGATCTCGAAATCCTGGGACACAAGCCCGTCATTAAGCCGAGTTGTGGCTGAATCTTTTGAAATGTTGTCCAGCCAAACAGATAAGAAGGTGGTTGCTAGGACCTTTCGGCGCCGCGCGGTACGAATGCGTAGCTCACGAAGGGGGCCCTCACTGGGCGGAGGTCCGACGCCAGCTAATCGCGCGGTTTGGGCCGTCCAGTGCCCGTCCGTTGGTGACCAACGCCGCGTCCTAAAGCCGCGGACGCAGTCGTGCCCCACAACAAGAGGGCTTTGGGGGCCCGTCGCCGTCGTCGTCCCGCTCACCCCTGTCCCCCAAAAATCACTGGACCCACCACCGGTCGGACCCCCCAGCGGCATGGGTCCCCCGCCCAGTAGGGGCCCCAAAGCCGCCGGCGCCCCTTTTCCAAAAGAAAATGCGCGGGGGCCCGATGCCACCACCTCTACCCCCAAACCCGTATCCGCCCCGCTGGCCCCCGCCCGGGAGATGATGGAAAAACCCCCCCTGTCGATGCGATTCCCCCGCCACCCATATGAGGGCCCCCTGGCCACCCTCGCCAGTTCAGGTTCTCGAGGGGCCCCTGGCCACTCCCCCAGCTCACGGTCCATCGACGGCCCCTGGCCACTCCCCAGCTCACGGTCCATCGGGGGCCCCCGGGCCCCCCTCGCCAGCTCACGGTCAGGGGGCCCTGGCCACTCCCCCAGCTCAGGCCCACCGACGGACCCCTGGCCGTACAAAACCCCACGACGTCGCGCGCCGCATCCCCGATGGGCTCACCATATCCGCCCGAGCCGGGTACCCCCCGTCGCCCCAGGCCCTTCCGGCACCCCCAGTCAGATGCCGAAGCCGACCGCGCCAGGGCATCGCGGGCCCCCCAAAAAGGTCCCCGTCTCCACCCCTCAAAGGGCACCACGGCCCCGATGGCACGCCGATTAAAGGGGCTCGGGGTCGACCCTCCCCGGGGGTTCTGCGGCGTCCCTCGAGGATCCGTGCACGACGCCCCAAATCCCCAAGAACGAATGGGGGCCTCAACCCCCCAACGCCTCAGGTACCGTTCTTCTCCGGTGGGGCGAACTCGATGCACGGTACACGGATCTCGTCCCAGCTGGCCACGCACCCCTGCAAGTCCCGTTTTAAAACCCTCGGCCGCATCAGGAAACCTACCGTTCGAAAAAAACGGATAGTCTCCGGAAGTTCATAAATGGACGACAACACGGTTCGCCAAAAAACTGACAACCGCTCGCCTTTATGGAGGTGCGCCGCACGCCGATCCCGGGCCCACGGCCTGAAGAACCCGCTGACCTCTTCCGGCTGTACATGTTTTGAAACGCGTTTCCTGGCACCATCCCACGCGCCATAAGTTCTCGGCTCGGGGGTGGCCCCTACTAGTTCTACGGTCCCGGACCCATGCAATATCAGTTGGGAGGTTCTGCGAAAGGACCCCGCTTCGAGAGGGGGAAGCACCTTTTGGGTCCGGCGCCCCTAGCGGCGTTTGGGGGTACGGCACCGCCGACGACGCGCTAAGGATTTAACTAAGATCCTGGGGGGCTGGATTTGGACTTCCTGATGAAAGTGGCGCTCTCCCGCGGCATTCGTGCTCCCACCTGGCCCTGACAGCTAACCTACGTATCAATATTTCTCAGCGGAGAACACCAACGTTCTATGCTGGTATCCAAAAACCCAAAAAAACATAAACACGAAGGGGCCTCCAAAGACGGGGGAAAATCCCGGGAGCAATTATCTGATTAAACTATAAAACGAGATCGTCGCACAATAACCGAAACTTGGGGTTAAACGCACCATTAATTATTAACAAAAAATTGCGGAAGCGCGTTTAATGATCAATAAAATCAAATTTAAAAAAATAAGTCCGATAAAACGATACGCGTCCCCGAAATACGTCTGGGTACGCCCCCGGGGGGGGGACGAAAACTGCAAAAACCCACGCGCAAGTAAACCAAGCGCGGGGAAAAAAGGGCTGGCGCGAACCCGCGGTAAAACTACGGAAAAAAGGGGCGCGTAAGCCAGGCGCAATGCGA
>NW_027048843.1:0-7573 GCF_025399875.1 Dalotia coriaria
TTAAAAGAAAAATTAAAAATTTGTCGTTTTATCTTTTTATGCTTAAAACCGATTAAAAAAATCTTTTTTAATAAGCTTTTTAACATTTTTAAAACGTTTAAAGTTTAAAGGGTTTTAAAAAAGAAAAATTAAAAAAAAGTCGTTTTTCACAAAACGAAAGCAATTAAACTTAAAATTCGTCGTTTTTTATAAAAATTTTAAGCTTAAAACCCGTTGAAAATCAAAAGGCTTTTAAAAAAAAATAAAATTTTGTCGTTTTAATCGTTTTAAAGCTTTTAAAAAACGAATAATAAAAAATTTTTCGTTTTTTAGTTTTCTAGCGTTAGAAACGCGATTAAGTCAAAAGGCTTTTTTTTAAAAACAATTTTAAAGCATTTTAGTGTTTAAAAAGTTAAAGCGAAATGGAAAAACCCAAAATCTTTTTTTGATTTTTAAGCTTTTTAGCGTTAAAACGAAATTTAAAACCAAATTTTTCTAAAAAAGCATTTCAACTTTTTAAACGTTTTAAACCCTTAAAAGAGATAAACAAAAACTTTTTAATGGGTTTAGCGTTTTAGCGTTAAAAAGCAGATTAACGCAAAATTTTATTAAAATAAAATTCGTTGGTTTTTTTCACGCGTTAAGATTGGGTAAAACGCGTTTTAAAAAAATTTAAAACAGTTATTTAGTCGTTGGCGTTAAAGCAATTAAAATAAAACGCTGTTTTAAAAAAACGTTTTCAAGCTTTTACCCTTAAAACCGTTCAAATAAACAATTTTAAACAATAATAAAATTTTCGAGCTTTTTTGCGTTAAAACCGTTAAATAAAGCATATTTTAAAAAAAACATTTAAAACATTTTAATCGTTTGGAAAACCCTTCAATAACGCAATAATATAAAAGGTAATAAAAAACTTTTTAGCTGTTTACGCGTTAAAACCGTTAAAATAAGAAATTTCAAAATAAGATTTTCAAGATTTTGATCGTTGAAACTTTTCTAAAAGAAATTAAAAAACAAAATTTTCGTTTTTAGCTTTTTAGCGTTTGGAATTAAATAAATGCGTTTTGCAAAATAAGCATTTCAAAAATTTGATCTGAAATCGTTTAATGGCATTTAAAAACGAATAATTAAAATCCGTTTTGCTGTTTTGCTAAAAGCATTTTTAAACTTTAAACGTGCTGTTTTGCTAAAAATAAGCATTTTCAAGCATTTTAAAATCGTTGAAATCGTTCAAATAGACGCAATATTAATAAAAAAAATAATAAAAATTTCGTCGTTTTTATGCTGTTTTTACGCGTTAAAACGCAGAATAAAACTGAAAACGTGCTGTTTTGCAAAATAAGCATTTTCAAGCATTTTAGATCGTTGAAATCGTTCAAATAGAACAATATTAATAAAACGAATAATAAAAAAATTTGTCGTTTTAATGCTGTTTTACGCGTTAAAACGCAGATTAAAACTCAAAACGTGCTGTTTTGCTAAATAAAGTATTTTCAAGCATTTTTAGATCGTTGAAATCCCTTCAAAGCCGGGAATATTAATAAAAAGAATAAAAAAAATTCGTCGTTTTATGCTTTTACGCGTTAAACGCAGATTAAAGCTCAAAACGTGCTGTTTTGCTAAAATAAGCATTTTCAAACATTTTAGATCGTTGAAATCGTTCAAATAGACGCAAAAATTAATAAAAACGAATAATAAAAATTCGTCGTTTTATGCTGTTTTCGCGTTAAAACGCAGATTAAACTCAAAACGTGCTGTTTTGCTAAAATAAGCATTTTCAAAACATTTTAGATCGTTGAAATCGTTCAAATAGACGCAATATTAATAAAAACGAATAATAAAAATTCGTGTTTTATGCTGTTTTTACGCGTTAAAACGCAGATTAAAACTCAAAACGTGCTGTTTTGCTAAAATAAAACATTTTCAAGCATTTTAGATCGTTGAAATCGTTCAAATAGACGCAATATTAATAAAAACGAATAATAAAAATTCGTCGTTTTTATGCTGTTTTGCGTTAAACGCAGATTAAAGCTCAAAACGTGCTGTTTTCTAAAAAACATTTTCAAGCATTTTAGATCGTTGAAATCGTTCAATAGAAGCAATATTAATAAAAAAGAATAATAAAAATTTCGTCGTTTTTTATCTGTTTTACGCGTTAAAACGCAGATTAAAGCTCAAAACGTGCTGTTTTTGCTAAAATAAGCATTTTCAGCATTTTAGATCGTTGAAATCGTTCAAATAGACGCAATATTAATAAAAAAGAATAATAAAAATTTCGTCGTTTTATGCTGTTTTACGCGTTAAAACGCAGTTAAGCCCAAACGTGCTGTTTTTGCTAAAATAGCATTTTCAAAGCATTTTAGATCTTTGAAATCGTTCAAATAGAACAATATTAATAAAAAAGAATAATAAAAATATCGTTGTTTTTTTGCTGTTTTACGCGTTAAAACGCAGATTAAAGCTCAAAACGTGCTGTTTTGCTAAAATAACATTTTCAGGCATTTTAGATCGTTGAAATCGTTCAAATAGACGCAATATTAATAAAAACGAATAATAAAATTTCGTCGTTTTTATGCTGTTTATGCGTTAAAACGCTGATTAAGCTCAAAACGTGCTGTTTTGCTAAAATAAGCATTTTCAAGCATTTTAGATCATTGAAATCGTTCAGAATAGACGCAATATTAATAAAACGAATAATAAAAAATTCGTCGTTTTTATGCTGTTTTACGCGTTAAAACGCAGATTAAAACTCAAAACGTGCTGTTTGTAAAATAAACATTTTCAAGCATTTTACATCGTTGAAATCGTTCAAATAGACGCAATATTAATAAAAAACGAATAATAAAAATTCGTCGTTTTTTTGCTGTTTTACGCGTTAAAACGCTGATTAAACTCAAAACGTGCTGTTTTTTCTAAAATAAGCATTTCCCAAACATTTTGAAACGTTGAAATCGTTCAAATAGAAGCATATTAATAAAAACGAATAATAAAAAATTCGTCGTTTTATGCTCTTTTACGCGTTAAAACGCAGATTAAAGCTCAAAACGTGCTGTTTTGCTAAATAAACATTTTCAAGCATTTTAGATCGTTGAAATCGTTCAAATAGACGCCAATATTAATAAAAACGAATAATAAAAATTTGTCGTTTTTAGCCTGTTTTACGCGTTAAAACGCAGATTAAAAACTCAAAACGTGCTGTTTGGCTAAAATAAGCATTTTCAAGCATTTTAGATCGTTGAAATCGTTCAAATAGACGCAATATTAATAAAAACGAATAATAAAAATTTCGTCGTTTTATGCTGGTTTTACGCGTTAAAACGCAGATTAAAACTCAAAACGTGCTGTTTTGCTAAAATAAGCATTTTCAAGCATTTTAGATCGTTGAAATCGTTCAATAGAAGCAATATTAATAAAAAAGAATAATAAAAATTCGTCGTTTTTTTGGGTGTTTTTCGCGTAAAACGCAGATTAAAACTCAAAACGTGCTGTTTTTTAAAATAAGATTTTCAAGCATTTTAGATCGTTGAATCGTTCAAATAGACGCAATATTAATAAAAACGAAAAATAAAAATTTCGTTTTTATGCTGTTTTTCGCGTTAAACGCTGATTAAAGCTAAAACGCTGTTTTGCTAAATAGCATTTTCAGCATTTAGATCGTTGAAATCGTTCAAATAGACGCAATATTAATAAAAACGAATAAAAAAATTCGTTGTTTTTATGTGTTTTACGCGTTAAAACGCGATTAAAGCTCAAAACGTGCTGTTTTGCTAAAATAAGCATTTTCAAAACCTTTTAGATCGTTGAAATCGTTAAAATAGAAGCAATATTAATAATAAACGAATAATCAAAATTTCGTCGTTTTATGCTGTTTTACGCGTTAAAACGCAGATTAAACTCAAAACGTGCTGTTTTGCTAAAATAAGCATTTTCAAGCATTTTAGATCGTTGAAATCGTTTAAATAGAAGCAATATTAATAAAAAACAATAATAAAAATTCGTCATTTTATGCTGTTTTACGCGTTAAAACGCAGATTAAAAGCTCAAAACGTGCTGTTTTGCTAAAATAAGCATTTTCAAGAATTTTAGATCGTTAAAATCGTTCAAATAGACGCAATATTAATAAAAACGAATAATAAAAATTTCGTCGTTTTTATGCTGTTTTACGCGTTAAAACGCAGATTAAAAACTCAAAACGTGCTGTTTTGCTAAAATAAGCATTTTCAAGCATTTTAGATCGTTGAAATCGTTCAAATAGACGCAATAAAAAAAAACGAATAATAAAAATATCGTCGTTTTATGCTGTTTTACGCGTTAAACGCGAATAAAAGCTCAAAACTGCTGTTTTTGCTAAAATAAGCACTCTTCAAGCATTTTAGATCGTTGAAATCGTTCAAATAGACGCAATATTAATAAAACGAATAATAAAAATTCGTCGTTTTATGCTGTTTTACGCGTTAAAACGCAGATTAAAGTTCAAAACGTGCTGTTTTGCTAAAATAAGCATTTTCAAGCATTTTAGATCGTTGATATCGTTCAAATAGAAGCAATATTAATAAAACGAATAATAAAAATTTCGTCGTTTTTATGCTGTTTTAAGCGTTAAAACGCAGATTAAAGCTCAAAACGTGCTGTTTTGCTAAAATAAGCATTTTCAAGCATTTTAGATCGTTGAAATCGTTTAAATAGAAGCAATATTAATAAAAAACGATAAATAAAATTCGTCATTTTTATGCTGTTTTACGCGTTAAAACGCAGATTAAAAGCTCAAAACGTGCTGTTTTGCTAAAATAAGCATTTTCAGCATTTTTGATCGTTGAAATCGTTCAAATAGACGCAATATTAATAAAATACGAATAATAAAAAATTTCGTCGTTTTTATGCTGTTTACGCGTTAAAACGCAGAATAAAAGTTCAAAACGTGCTGTTTTGCTAAAATAAGCATTTTAGATCGTTGAAATCCCTTCAAATAGACGCCAATAAAAATAAAAACGAATAATAAAAATTTCGTCGTCGTTTTTTTCTGTTTCGCGTTAAAACGCGAATAAACTCAAAACGTGCTGTTTTTTTTAAAATAAATTTTCGCATTTTAGATCGTTGAAATCTTAAATAGAAGCAATTTTAAAAAAAAAAAAAAAATTTTTTTATGCTGTTTTCGTTAAAACGCAGATTAAAACTCAAAAATGCTGTTTTTTAAAATAAGCATTTTTTTAAAAAATTTTTTTCTGACCAAAAAAAATTTAAAAAAAAAATTTTTCGTTTTTTTTTTTGGTTTTCGCGTTAAAACCAATTTCAAAAGGGTTTTTTGCTTTAAAAAAAGCTTTTTTCTTTTTTAAAGGAAAATTTAAAAAAACGAATATTTAAAAAAACGGTAAAAAAATTTTGTTTTAAACCTTTTTTGCTTAAACGCTTTTTAAAAAAAAAAAAACGTTTTTTTAAAAAAAAAAATTTAAAAACATTTTAGATCGTTGGGAAAACTTTCGAATAGACGCAATATTAATAAAAACGAATAAAAAAAAATTTCGTCGTTTTATGCTGTTTTTCGCGTTAAAACGCCCGATTAAAGCCCCAAAACGTGGGTGTTTTGCTAAATAAGCATTTTCAAGCATTTTGGGGGAAATCGTTCAAAAAAACAATATTAATAAAAAAAGAATAATAAAAAATTTTGTCGTTTTTATGCTGTTTTAGGCGTTAAAACGCAGATTAAAACTCAAAACGCTGTTTTGCTAAAAAAAAAGCATTTTCGCATTTTACGTTGAAATCGTTTAAATAGAAGCAATATTAATAAAAAAAGATAAATAAAAATTCGTCGTTTTTTTTGCTGTTTTGCTTAAAACCCCATATTAAAAAGAAAAAAGTGCTGTTTTTCAAAATAAGCATTTTCGCCCTTTTAGACGTTGAAATCGTTCAAATAGGCAATATTAATAAAAAAAAAGAATAATAAAAAATTTTGTCGTTTTTTTTGCTGTTTTTCCCCGTTAAAACGCAGATTAAAGCACAAAAAGTGCTGTTTTTTCTAAAATAAGCATTTTTGCCCTTTTTTGATCGTTGAAATCGTTCAAATAGACGCAATATTAATTAAAAAAAGAATAATAAAAAAATTTTGCTTTTTTTGCTGTTTTACGCGTTAAAAAGCAGATTAAAAACTCAAAACGTGCTGTTTTGCTTTTAAAAAAACATTTTCAAGCATTTTTGAAACGTTGGGAAAACGTTCAAATAGAAGCAATATTAATAAAAAAAAGAATAATAAAAATTCGTCGTTTTTATGCTGTTTTTCGCGTTAAAACGCAGATTAAAGCTCAAAACGTGCTGTTTTGCTAAAAAAAAAGCATTTTTTAAGCATTTTGATCGTTGAAATCGTTCAAATAGAAGAATATTAATAAAAAAAAGAATAATAAAAAAATTTGTCGTTTTTGTTTTTTTACCCCGTTAAAAAGCAGATTAAAGCTCAAAACGTGCTGTTTTGCTTTTAAAAAAAGCATTTTCAAGCATTTTTGATCGTTGAAATCGTTCAAATAGACGCAATAAAAAAAAAAAACGAATAATAAAAAATTTTTTTTCCTTTTTTTGCTGTTTTTTCCCCGTTAAAACGCAGAAAAAAAAGCTCAAAAAGTGCTGTTTTTGCCAAAAAAAAGCATTTTCAAGCATTTTTTGATCGTTGAAATCGTTCAAATAGAAGCAATATTAATAAAAACGAATAATAAAAATTTTGTCGTTTTTTTTGCTGTTTTACGCGTTAAAACGCAGATTAAAGCCCAAAAAGGGTGTTTTTTCTAAAATAAGCATTTTCAAGCATTTTAGATCGTTGAAATCGTTCAAATAAAAAATATTAATAAAAACGAATAATTAAAATTTTTCGTTTTTTTGCTGTTTTACGCGTTTAAAAAGCAGAATAAAGCTCAAAACGTGCTGTTTTTTCTAAAAAGGGATTTTCAAGCATTTTAGATCGTTGAAATCGTTCAAATAGAAACAATGTTAAGAAAAACGAAAAAAAAAATACGTCGTTTTTTTTGTTTTTTTACGCGTTAAAACGCAGATTAAAATCAAAAAGTGCTGTTTTCTAAAATAAATTTTAAACATTTTAGATCGTTGAAATCGTTCAAAAAAACGCAATATTAATAAAAAACGAATAATAAAAAAATTTGTCGTTTTATGCTGTTTTACGCGTTAAAAAGCAGATTAAACTCAAAACGTGCTGTTTTGCGAAATAAGCATTTTCAAGCATTTTAGATCGTTTAAACGCCCCCAAATGCAATATTAATAAAAAAGAATAATAAAAATTGTCGTTTTTTTTGCTGTTTTATGCGTTAAAACGCAGAAATCAAAACGGGTGTTTTGCTAAAATAAAACATTTTCAAGCATTTTTTGATCGTTGAAATCGTTCAAATAGACGCAATATTAATTTAAAAAAAATAATAAAAATTTCGTCGTTTTTGGGGTTTTTTTACGCGTTAAAACGGGGGTTAAAGCTCAAAAAGGGTGTTTTGCTTTTAAAAAAAGCATTTTTAAGATTTTAGATCGTTGAAATCGTTCCCCAAAAACGTAATATTAATAAAAACGAATAATAAAAAGCAAACCCTCCCCAAAAAGGGTTCCA
>NW_027048844.1:0-7559 GCF_025399875.1 Dalotia coriaria
GTTTTTATGCTGTTTTACACTTGTTAAAGGCATGCGCAGATTAAAGCTCAAAACGTGCTGTTTTGCTAAAATAAATCATATTCAAGCATTTTGAATCACGTTGAAATCGTTTCAAATAGACGCAATATTAATAAAGGCGACCGTAAAATTTCGTCGTTTTATGCTGTTTTACGCGTTAAAACGCAGATTAAAAACTCAAAACGTACTGTTTTTACTAAAATAAGCATTTTCAAGCATTTTAGATCGTTGAAATCGTTTCAAATGAGAAGCAATATTAATAAAAACGAATAATAAAAATTCGTCGTTTTTATGCTGTTTTTACGCGTTAAAACGCAGATTAATGCTCAAAACATTGCTGTTTTGCTAAAATAATCATTTCAAGCATTTTTAGATCGTTGAAATCGTTTAAAATAGACCCAATATTAATAAAAACGAATAATAAAAATTTCGTCGTTTTATGCTGTTTTGCGCGTTAAAACGCAGATTAAACTCAAACGTACTGTTTTGCTTTAAAGGCCAAGCACATTTTCAAGCGTTTTAGATCCCGTTGAAATCGTTCAAATAGAAGCAATATTATTAATAAAGAACAGATAATAAAAATTTAAATGAACATTTTGCGCGTTAAAACGCAGATTGCAACTCAAAACGTGCTGTTTATTCAAAACCAATCATTTTCAAGCATTTTTAGATCACGTTAAGAAATCGTTCAAATAGACTTAATATTATTAAAAAGAGACGAATAATAAAATTTCGTCGTTTTGTATACTGTTTACGCGTTAAAAACGCGGAAGATTCAAGGCTCAAAGCGTGCTGTTTCAAGGCCAATCATTTTCAAACATTTTTAGATCGTTGAAAATCGTTCAAATAGACCTGCAATATTAATAAAAAACGAATAATAAAAATTTCACGATGGTTTTATGCTGTTTTACTGCGTTAAAACGCAGATTAAAAGCTCAAAAGCATGTTTTGCTAAAATAGTATTTTCAAGCGTACGGTCGTTCGTCGTTCAAGAGAATGAGACGCAAGCCGCTAATAAAAACGGGTAATAAAAATTTCGTCGTTTTTATACTGTTTTACGCGTTAGGCGCAGATTCAAAGCTCAAAACGATGCTGTTTTGCCGATAACATTTCAAGCATTTTAGATCGTTGAAATCGTTTCAAATGAAACAATATTAATAAAAACGGAATAATAAAAATTCGTCCCGTTTTATGCTGTTTTACGCGTTAAAACGCAGATTAAGCTCAAAACGTGCTGTTTTGCTAAAATAATCATTTTCAAACACATTTTAGATTGTTGAAATCGTTCAAATGGGCGCAATAATAAAAACGAATAATAAAAATTTCGTCGTTTTATGCTGTTTTACGCGTTAAAACGCAGATTAAAGCTTTGAAAACGTGCTGTTTTGCTAAAATAAGCATTTCAAGCATTTTAGATCGTTGAAATCGTTCATTCGGCGGGCACCAATTCAATAAAAAACGAATAATAAAAAATTCGACGTTTTATGCTATTTTACGCGTTAAAACGCAGATTAAAGCTCAAAACGTGCTGTTTTGCTAAAATGAGAAAATCATTTTCAAGCATTTTAGATCGTTGATTGGGCAAATGAGACGCAATGGTAATAAAGACGGAATAATAAAGAAATTTCGTCGTTTTTTTGTAACATTTTACGCGTTAAAACGCAGATTTAAGCTCAAACGTGCTGTTTTGCTAAAATAAGCATTTTCAAGCATTTTAAGATCGTTGAAATCGTTCAAATGAAGAAATATTAATAAAAACGAATAATAAAAATTCGTCGGTTTTATGCTGTTTTACGCCATTAAACGCAGATTAAAGCTCAAAACGATGCTGTTTGCTAAAATAATCATATTTAAGCATTTTAGATCGTTGAAATGGAACCGAATAGACGCAATATTAATAAAAACGAATGGCCAAAAATTTCGTCGTTTTATGCTGTTTTACGCGTTAAAACGCAGATTAAAAGCTCAAAACGTGCTGTTGTTTGCCAAAATAATCGCAGGCTAAACATTTTAGATCGTTGAAATCGTTTCAAATAGGCCGCAATATTGGCAAAACAGATAATAAAAATTTCATTCACGTTTTTATGTATTTTTACGCGTTAAAACGCAGATTAAAGCACCAAAACGTACTTTCCCCATTTTGCTAAAATAATCATTTTCAAACATTTTAGATCGTTGAAATCGTTCCAATCGACGCAATATTAATAAAAACGGAATAATAAAATTTCGTCGTTTATGCTGCTGCGCGTTAAAACGCCGTTAAAACTCAAAACGATGCTGTTTTGCTAAAATAAGCATTATCAAGCATTTTAGATCCGTTGAAATCAATTCAAATGAAACAATGATAATAAAACGAATAATAAAAATTCGTCGTTTTTATGCTGTTTACGCGTTAAAACGCAGATTAACGTACTCAAAACGTGCAGTTTTGCTAAAATAATCATTTCAAGCATTTTAAGATCGTTGGGAAATCGTTCAAATAGGCCGCAATATTAATAAAAGCGAATAATAAAAATTTCGTCGTTTTTATGCTGTTTTGCGCGTTAAAACGCAGATTAAAAGCTCAAAACACGTGCTGTTTTTGCTAAAATAAGCATTATCAAGCATTTTAGATCGTTGAAATCGTTCAAATAGACATAATAGTAATGTGGCAAAGAACGAATAATAAAAATTCGTCGTTTTTTATGCTGTTTTTACGCGTTAAAACGCAGATTACAGCCTCAAAACGTGCTGTTTTGCTAAAATAATCATTTTCAAGCATTTTTGGATCACGTTGAAATCGTTCAAATAGACGCAATATTAATAAAACGGAATAATAAAAGATTTCGTCGTTTTTATGCTGTTTACGCGTTAAAACGCAGATTAAAGCTGAAAACGTGCTGTTTTGCTAAAATAAAGCATTTTCAAGCATTTTAAGATCGTTGAAATCGTTCAAATAGACGCGCAATATTAATAAAAACGAATAATAAATTCGTCGTTTTTATGCTGTTTACGCGTTAAAACGCAGATTAAAGCTCAAAACGTGCTGTTTTTGCTAAAATAAATCATTTCAAGCATTTTTTGATCGTTGAAATGAACAGTAGACGCAATATTAAGCCGAAACAGATAATAAAAAATTTGTGTTTTATGCTGTTACGCGTTAAAACGCAGATTTAAACTCAAAACGTGCTGTTTGCTAAAATAATCATTTCAGAAGCATTTTAGATCGTTGAAATCGTTCCAAATAGACGCAATGCCGTAAAACGAATAATAAAATTCTTCGTTTTTATGCTGTTTTACGCGTTAAAACGCAGATTAAAAGCTCAAAACGTGCTGTTTTAAAATAAGCATTTTCAAGCATTTTAGATCGTTTGGTAATCGTTCAAATAGGGCACAATATTAATAAAGAGACGAATAATAAAGAACCGTCGTTTTTATACTTATTTTACGCGTTAAAACGCAGATTAAAATAAAACGTAACCGGCAAACTAATCATTTTCAGAAGCGTTTAGATCGTTGGAAATCGTTTCAAATAGACGCAATATTAATAAAAACGAATAATAAAAATTTCGTCGTTTTTATGCTGTTTTTACGCGTTAAAACGCAGGGGTTAAAGCTCAAAACGTGCAAAATAGGTATTTTTCAAGCATTTTTAGATCGGTGAAATCGTTCAAATAGACGCAATATTATTAAAAAGTGAATAATAAAGATTTCGTCGTTTTTATACTGTTTTACGCGTTAAAACGCAGATTAAAAGCTCAAACATTAGCACCATTTTGCTAAAATAAACATTTTCAGCATTTTAGATCGTTGAAATCGTTCAAATAGGAAACAATAATGGCAAAACGAAAGATAATAAAAAATTCGTCGTTTTTTATGCTGTTTTACGCGTTAAAAAGCAGATTAAAGAAAACGTGCTGTTTTGCTAAAGATAATCATTTTCAAGCATTTTAGATTGTTGAAATCGTTCAAATGCGACGCAATATTAATAAAAACGAATAGCCAAGAACAGTCGTTTTATGCTGTTTACGCGTTAAACGCAGATTACAAAAGCTGAAAACGTGCTGTTTTTGCTAAAATAAGCATTTTCAAGCATTTTAGATCGATCGTTCAAATAGACGCAATTCTAATAAAAACAGATAATAAAATTCGACGTTTTATACTTTTATTTTACGCGTTAAAACGCAGTTAAAAGCTCAAAACGTGCTGTTTTGCTAAAATAATCTCATTTTTCAAGCATTTTATATCGTTGAAATTGTTCAAATAGACGCAATATTAATAAAAGACGAATAATAAAATTTCGTCGTTTTATGCTGTTTTACGCGTTAAAACGCAGATTTAAAGCTCAAAACGTGCTGTTTTTGCTAAAATAAGCATTTCAAGCGATTTTTAGATCGTTGAAATCGTTCAAATAGAAGTAATATTAATAAAAACAGATAATAAAAATTCGTCGTTTTTATGCTGTTTACGCGCGTTAAAACGCAGATTAAAACTCAAAACGTGCTGTTTTGCTAAAATAATCATATTCAAGCATTTTAGATCGTTGGGAAATCGTTCAAATAGACGCAATATTAATAAAAACGAATAACTAAAAATTTCGTCGTTTTTATGCTGTTTTTGCGTTAAATCGCAGATTAAAGCTCAAAACGTGCTGTTTTTGCTAAAATAATCATATTCAAGCATTTTAGATCGTTTAAATCGTTCAAATAGACGCAATATTAATAAGAAACGAATAATAAAAATTTCGTCGTTTTTTTATGCTGTTTTACTGCCGTTAAAACACCAGATTAAAACTCAAAACATTGTGCTGTTTGCTAAAATGAAGTCATTTTCAGCATTTTAGATCGTTAGAATCGTTCGTCCCGACGCAATATTAATAAAAACAGATAATAAAAAGAGAACAAGTACGTTTTTTATGCTGTTTTACGCGTTTAAAACGCAGATTAAAACTCAAAACGTGCTGTTTTGCTAAAATAAGCATTATCAAGCATTTTAGATCGTTGAAATCGTTCAAATAGAGCAATATTATTAATAAAAACGGAATAATAAAAAAATTCGTCGTTTTATGCTGTTTACAGGTTAAAACGCAGATTAATGCTCAAAACGTGCAGTTTTGCTAAAATAATCATTTCAAGCATTTTAGATCATTTGAGAATCGTTTAAAATAGACGCAATATTAATAAAACGAATAATAAAAAGAATTTCGTCGTTTTTTATACTTTTGTTTTACGCGTGGCTTGCAGATTAAAGAAACTCAAAACCATTAGCATTTTGCTAAAATAAACATTATCAAGCATTTTAGATCGTTTGAAATCGTTCAAATAGACACGTATTAATAAAGAACGAATAATAAAAAATTCGTCGTTTTTTATACTTTTGTTTTATGCGTTAAAACGCAGATTACAGCTCAAAACGTGCTGTTTTACTAAAATAATCATTTTTTCAAGCATTTTGGATCGTTGAAATCGTTCAAAATGGGCGCAATATTAATAAAAACGAATAATAAAAAATTTCGTCGTTTTATGCTTTCCAGTTTTACGCATTAAAACGCAGATTCGAAGCTGAAAACGTGCTGTTTTTGCTTCACGACAAGCGTGCAAGCATTTTAGATCGTTGAAATCGTTCAAATAGACGCAATATTAATAAAACGAATAATAAAAATTCGTCGTTTTATGCTGTTTTACCGCGTTAAAACGCAGATTAAAGAAGCTCAAAACGTGCTGTTTTGCTAAAATAATCATTTTCAAGCATTTTAGATCGTTAAATCGTTCAAATAGACGCAATGTGGCTAATAAAAACGAATAATAAAAAATTCTTCGTTTTATGCTGTTTTACGCGTTAAAACGCAGATTAAAAGCTCAAAACGATATGTTTTGCAAATAAAGCATTTACGCGAAGAGCATTTTAGATCGTTGAAATCACGTTTCAAATAAACGCAATATTAATAAAAACGAATAATAAAATTTCGTCGTTTTTATGCTGTTTTACGCGTTAAAACGCAGATTAAAGCTCAAAACGTGCTTTTTTTGCTAAAATAACATTTCAAGCATTTTAGATCGTTGAAATCGTTCAAATAGAAGCAATATTATAAAACGAATAATAAAAAATTCGTCGTTTTATGCTGTTTTGCGTTAAAACGCAATTAAAGCTCAAAACGTGCTGTTTGCTAAAATAACATTTTCAAGCATTTTAATCGTTGAAATCGTTCCAAATGACGAATATTAATAAAACGAATAATAAAAATTCGTCGTTTTTATGCTGTTTACGCGTTAAAACGCAGATTAAAACTCAAAACGTGCTGTTTTGCTAAAATAAGCATTTTCAAGCATTTTAGATCGTTGAAATCGTTCAAATAGACGCAATATTAATAAAAACGAATAATAAAAATTTCGTCGTTTTTAATGCTGTTTTACGCGTTAAAACGCAGATAAACTCAAAACGTGCTGTTTTGCTAAAATAAGCATTTTCAAGCATTTTAGATCGTTGAAATCGTTCAAATAGAGCAATATTAATAAAAACGAATAATAAAAATTCGTCGTTTTTATGCTGTTTTACGCGTTAAAACGCAGATTAAAAGCTCAAAACGTGCTGTTTTGCTAAAATAAGCATTTTCAAGCATTTTAGATCGTTGAAATCGTTCAAATAGACGCAATATTAATAAAAACGAATAATAAAAATTCGTCGTTTTATGCTGTTTTACGCGTTAAAACGCAGATTAAAGCTCAAAACGTGCTGTTTTGCTAAAATAAGCATTTTCAAGCATTTTAGATCGTTGAAATCGTTCAAATGAAGCAATATTAATAAAAACGAATATAAAATTTCGTCGTTTTTATGCTGTTTTACGCGTTAAAACGCAGATTAAAACTCAAAACGTGCTGTTTTGCTAAAATAAGCATTTTCAACATTTAGATCGTTGAAATCGTTCAAATAGACGCAATATTAATAAAAACGAATAATAAAAATTCGTCTTTTATGCTGTTTACGCGTTAAGCAGATTAAACTCAAAACGTCTGTTTGCTAAAATAAACATTTTCAAGCATTTTAGATCGTTGAAATCGTTCAAATAGAGAATATAATAAAACGAATAATAAAATCGTCGTTTTATGCTGTTTTACGCGTTAAACGCAGATAAATCAAAACGTGCTGTTTTGCTAAATAAGATTTTCAAGCATTTAGATCGTTGAAATCGTTCAAATGAACAATATTAATAAAACGAATAATAAAATTCGTCTTTTATGCTTTTAGCGTTAAAAGCAGATTAAAGTCAAAGCTGTTTGAAATAAAGCATTTTCAAGCATTAGATCGTTGAAATCTCAATAGACGCAATATAATAAACGAATAATAAAAATTTCGTCGTTTTATGCTGTTTCGCGTTAAGCGTAAGCTCAAAACGGCTGTTTGTAAATAACATTTTCAAGCATTTTGAGTAATCTTCAAATAAGCAATATAATAAAAACAATAAAATTCGTGTTTATGCTGTTGCGTTAACGCGTTAACAAACGTGCTGTTTTCTAAAATAAGCAATTTCACATTTGAGCTTGTTACACATGCTGTTTGGGCAT
>NW_027048845.1:0-7557 GCF_025399875.1 Dalotia coriaria
GTTTTGAAAAAAAAAATTTTTTTTAATAAAAAACCTAAAAAAAATTTTTTTATTTTTTTTTAATTTTTCTTTATTTAAAAACAACTTTTTAAAAAAACTTAAAACTTTTTAGCAAAAAACCCTTTTTTTTTATTTTTTTGGTAAAAAATAAAACCAAATTTATTCGTTAAGTAGATGCTTGCCGATACGGCATTTGAGTAAACCGGTTAATATAAAAATGGAAATGCATTTTCAACGACGTTTGAAGTATTGGTAAATTAATCGATTCAACGTCAAATCTTAAAATGACGAATTTTCAAACGTTTTTAGTATTAATTTTTTGAACGATTTACGATAAAATAAGCTTAAATCGTTATTTTAGTAAAACAGCCGTTTGAAGCTTAGCGTTTAAATCTTGTAAAACGCTTTATAAAAGACAGTTTTAGTTTTTTTGTTTTTAAGCGTCGTTTTAACGATTTAATCTAAAATTTGGAAATGCTTATTTTGCAATCTTTTGAAGCTTTAGATCTAATTTAAAGCTAGCAAAAACGACGATTTTTATTATTCGTTTTTAATATTGCGTCTATTGAACGATTCAGCAATCTAAATGCTTTTAAAATGCTTTATTTAACAAACACGTTTTGAGTTTGAAACTGCGTTATTTAGAAAACAGCATGAAAAACTTTTTTAGTTTTTTATAAAGTTATTTTTATTTACGTATTTTATTAAATGCTTATTTTAGATTAACATCAATGCTTGAATGCTATTTTAAAGCGCGTTTGAGCAACTAAACGTAAAATTAGATTTATTATTTTCTTTTTGAACGATTTCACGATCTAAATTTGAAAATCTTTTTAAAAGCTGACGCTTTAGTTTTAACGCGTTTTATACGCGTAAAACGCAAAAAACTAAACGACGATTTTTATTATTCGTTTTTTTATGTTCTATTTGAACGATTTCAAGATCAAAATGCTTGAAAATGTTATTTTAGCAAAACAGCACGTTTTGAGCTTTAATCTGCGTTTTAGCGTAAAAAGCATAAAAACGACGAATTTTTATTATTCGTTTTTTATTAATATTGCTTCTATTTGAACGATTTGTGACCTAAAATGCTTGAAAATGCTTATTTTAGCAAACAGCACACGTTTTGAGCTTTTAATCACCGTTTAACGCGTAAACGCTTTATAAAACGACGGGTACATTATTCGTTTTATTAATATTCTTCTATTTAACGTTTCAACTTGATCTAAAATGCTTGAAAATGCTTATTTTAGCAAAACAGCACGTTTTGAGCTTTAATCTGCGTTTTAACGCGTAAAACAGCATAAAACGACAGATTTTTTATTGGCTGAACTTTATTTATATTGCGCGTCTATTTGAACGCTTTCAGCGATCTAAAATGCTTGAAAATGCTTATTTTAGCAAAGAGCAGCACGTTTTGAGCTTTAATCAGCGTTTTAACGCGTAAAACGCAGCATAAAAACGTAGAAATTTTTATTACTTCGTTTTATTAATATTGCGTCTATTTGAACGATTTCAACAATCTAAAAATGCTTGAAAATGCTTATTTTAGCAAACAGCACGTTGAGCTTTGTTCTGCGTTTTAACGCCTAAACAGCATAAAAACGACGAATTTTTATTATTCGTTTTTTATTAATGTTAGCTTCTATTTGAACGTTCAATGATCGTCTTGAAAATGCTTATTTTAGCAAAACAGCACGTTTGCGAGCTTTTAATCTGCGCGTTTTTAACGCGTAAAACAGCATAAAAACGACGAAATTTTTATTATTCGTTTTTATTAATGGTAAAATATATTTGAACGATTTCCAACGATCTAAAAGATAGCTTGAGAAAATGCTTATTTTAGCAAAAACAGCACGTTTTGGGCTTTATTCTGCGGATTTAACGCGTAAAACAGCATAAAAACGACGAAATTTTTATTATTCGTTTTTTATTTTTTATTGCGTCTGTTGAACGATTTCAACGATCTAAAATGCTTGAAAATGCTTATTTAGCAAAACAGCATTTGAGCTTTTAATCTGCGTTTTAACGCGTAAAACAGCTTATAAAACGACAGATTTACGCATTATTCGTTTTTATTAATATTGCTTCTATTTGAACGATTTCGACGATCTACGTACTTAAATGCTTATTTTAGCAAAACAGCACGTTTTAGAGCTTTAAACTGCGTTTAACGCGTAAAACAGCATAAAACGACGAAATTTTTTATTATTCGTTTTTATTAATATTGCGTCTATTTGAACATTTCAACGATCTAAAATGCTTGAAAATGCTTATTTTAGCAAAACAGCACGTTTTGAGCTTTAATCTGCGTTTTAACGCGTAAAACGCTTATAAAACGACGAATTTTATTATTCGTTTTTTATTAATATTACTTCTATTTGAACGATTTCAACGATCACAAAATGCTTGAAAACGCTTATTTTAGCAAAACAGCACGTTTGAGCTTTTAATCTGCGTTTTAACGCGTAAAACAGCGAATTTTTATTATTCGTTTTTATTAATGTGCTTCTATTTGAACGATTTCAGCGATCTAAAAGGAAGCGAAAATAGCATTTGGCAAAACAGCACGTTTGAGCTTTAATCTGCGTTTAACGCGTAAAACAACATAAAACGGCAATTTTTATTATTCGTTTTTATTAATGTGCGTCTATTTGCGTCGATTTCAGCGATCTAAAAATGCTTGAAAATGCTTATGTTAGCAAACAGCGTTTTGAGCTTTTAATCTGCGTTTTAACGCGGTAAACAGCATAAAAACGACGAATTTACTTATTATTCGTTTTTATTAATATTGCTTCTATTTAGACGATTTCCAGCGATCTAAAATGCTTGAAAATACTTGTACAGCAAAACAGCACGTTTGAGCTTTATTCTGCGTTTTTAACGCGTAAAACAGCATAAAAGTCGGCAGAATTTTTATTATTCGTTTTTATTAATATTGCATTTTATTTGAACGATTTCAGCGTCTAAATGCTTGAAAATGCTTATTTTTAGCAAAACAGCACGTTTTGAGCTTTTAATCTGCGTTTTAACGCGTAAAACAGCATAAAAACGACGAAATTTTTATTATTCGTTTTTTTATTATATTGCGTCTATTTGGAGCGATTTCAATGATCTAAAATGCTTGAAATGCTTATTTTAGCAAAACAGCACGTTTTGAGCGCAATCTGCGTTTTAACGCGTAAAACAGCATAAAACGGCAAATTTTTTATTATTCGTTTTTTATTAATATTACTTCTATTTGAACAATTCCAACGATCAAATGCTTGAAAATGCTTATTTTAGCAAAACAGCACGTTTTTTGAAGGCTTTTATTCTGCGTTTTAACATGAAAAAAAACAGCATAAAACGACGAAATTTTTTATTATTCGTTTTTTTATTAATATTTGCGTCTATTTAAACGATTTCCAACGATCTAAAATGCTTGAAAATGCTTATTTTAGCAAAACAGCACGTTTGAGCTTTAATCGCGTTTTAACGCGTAAAACGGCATAAAACGACGAATTTTTATTGTTCGTTTTTATTAATATTGCGTCCATTTGAACGATTTCAATGATCTAAAATGCTTGAAAAATGCTTATTTAGCAGCAAAACAGCACGTTTTGAGTTTAATCTGCGTTTTGCAACGCGTAAAACAACATATAAACGACGAATTTTTATTATTCGTTTTTTTATTAATATTGCGTCTATTTGAACGATTTCAACGATCTAAAATGCTTGAAAATGCTTGTTTAGCAAAACAGCACGTTTTGAGCTTTAATGGCGTTTTTAACGCGTAAAACAGCATAAAACGACGAATTTTTTATTATTCGTTTTGTTAATATTGAGTCTATTTGAACGATTTCAACGATCTAAAATGCTTGAAAATGCTTATTTTAGCAAAACAGCGTTTTGAGCTTTTAATCTGCGTTTTAACGCGTAAAACAGCAAAACGACGATTTTTTTATTATTCGTTTTTATTAATATTGCTTCTATTTGAACGATTTCAACGTCTAAAATGCTTGAAAATGCTTATTTAGCAAAACAGCACGATTTGAGCTTTAATCTGCGTTTTAACGCGCAAAACAGCATAAAACGACAGGGGAATTTTATTATTCGTTTTTTATTAATATTGCGTCTATTTGAACGATTCAGCGATCACAAAATGCTTGAAAATGCTTATTTTAGCAAAACAGCACGTTTGAGCTTTAATCTGCGTTTAACGCGTAAAACATAAAACGACGAATTTTTATTATTCGTTTTTATTAATATTGCTTCTATTTGAACGATTTCAACGATCTAAAATGCTTGAAAATGCTTATTTTAGCAAAACAGCACGTTGCAGGCTTATTCACCGTTTTAACGCGTAAAACATATAAAGTCGACGAAATTTTTATTATTCGTTTTTTATTAATATTGCGTCTATTTGAAGACGATTTCAACGATCTAAAATGCTTGAAAATGCTTATTTTAGCAAAACAGCACGTTTGAGCTTTAATCTGCGTTTTAGCGCGTAAAACAGCATAAAAACAGCGAAATTTTTATTATTCGTTTTTTATTAATGTGCGTCTATTTGAACGATTTCAATGATCTAAAATGCTTGAAAATGCTTATTTTAGCAAAACAGCACGTTTTGAGCTTTTAATCTGCGTTTAACGCGTAAAACAGCATAAAAACGACAAATTTTTTATTATTCGTTTTATTAATGGTAAAGCAATGCAAAGATTGATTTCAACGATCTAAAATGCTTGAAAATGCTTATTTTAGCAAAACAGCGCGTTTTGGAAGAGCTTTATTCTGCGCACGTTCTTTAGCGTAAAACAACATAAAAGGCTGGCAGAATTTTATTATTCGTTTTTATTAATATTGCGTCTATTTAAACGATTTCAACGATCTAAAATGCTTGAAAATGCTTATTTTAGCAAAACAGCGCGTTTTGAGCTTTAATCTGCGTTTTATACGCGTAAAAAAGCATAAAACGACGAAATTTTATTATTCGTTTTTATTAATATTGCGTCTATTTGAACGATTTCAACGATCTAAAATGCTTGAAAATGCTTATTTTAGCAAAACAGCACGTTTTGAGCTTTTAATTCTGCGTTTTAACGCGTAAAACAGCATAAAACGACGAATTTTTATTATTCGTTTTTTATTTTTTATTGCGTCTATTTGAACGATTTCAACGTCTAAAATGCTTGAAAATGCTTATTTTTAGCAAAACAGCACGTTTTGAGCTTTAATCTGCGTTTTAACGCGTAAAACAGCATAAAAAGACGAATTTTTATTATTCGTTTTTATTAATATTGCGTCAATTTGAACGATTTCAACTATCTAAAATGCTTGAAAATGCTTATTTTAACAAAACAGCACGTTTTGAGCTTTTAATCTGCGTTTTAACGCGTAAAACAGCATAAAAATGACGAAATTTTTATTATTCGTTTTTTAATATTGCTTCTATTTAAAAGATTTCAACGATCTAAAATGCTTGAAAATCTTTTTAGCAAAACAGCCCCGTTTTTAGCTTTAATCTCGTTTTAACGCGTAAAAAAAGCATAAAACGACGAATTTTTATTATTCGTTTTTTTATTAATTGCTTCTAATTTGAACGATTTCAACGATCTAAAATGCTTGAAAATGCTTATTTTTGCAAACAGCACGTTTTGAGCTTTTTTCTGCGTTTTAACGCTAAAACAGCATAAAACGACGATTTTTTATTATTCGTTTTATTAATATTGCTTCTATTTGAACGATTTCAACGATCCCAAAATGCTTAAAATGCTTATTTTAGCAAAACAGCACGTTTTTAGCTTTAATTTTGCGTTTTAACGCTAAAAAAGCATAAAAAAGACAAAATTTTTATTATTGTTTTATTAATATTGCTTTTATTTTGAACGATTTCAACGATCTAAAATGTTTTAAAATGCTTATTTTAGCAAAACAGCACGTTTTGAGCTTTAATCTGCGTTTTAACGCGTAAAACAGCATAAAAAGACGAAATTTTTATTATTCGTTTTTATTAATATTTCTTCTATTTTAACGATTTCAACGATCTAAAATCTTTTAAAATGCTTTTTTAGCAAAACAGCACGTTTTGAGCTTTAATCTGCGTTTTAACGCGTAAAACGATAAAAAAGACGAAATTTTTATTATTCGTTTTTATTAAAATTTCTTCTATTTGAACGATTTCAACGATCTAAAATTCTTGAAAATGCTTATTTTAGCAAAACAGGGACGTTTTGAGCTTTAATCTGCGTTTTAACGCGTAAAACAGCATAAAACGACGAAATTTTTATTATTCGTTTTTTATTTATTGCGTCTATTTGAACGAATTTCAACGATCTAAAAAACTTGAAATCTTATTTTTAGCAAAACAGCACGTTTTTAGCTTTATTTTGCGTTTTAACGCGTAAAAAAGCAAAAAAACGACGAAATTTTATTATTCGTTTTTATTTTATTCGTCTATTTGAACGATTTCAACGATCTAAAATGCTTGAAAATGCTTATTTTAGCAAAACAGCACGTTTTTAGCTTTTTCTGCGTTTAACGCGTAAAACAGCTTAAAAACGAGAATTTTATTATTGTTTTTATTAATTTGCTTTTATTTGAACGATTTCAACGATCTAAAATGCTTGGGAAAAAGCTTATTTTAGCAAAACAACGTTTTTAGCTTTTAATCTGCGTTTTACGCGTAAAACAGCATAAAACGACAGAATTTTTATTATTCGTTTTTATTAATATTGCTCTATTTGAACGATTTCAACGATCTAAAATGCTTGAAAATGCTTATTTTAAAAACAGCACGTTTTGAGCTTTAATCTGCGTTTTAACGCGTAAAAAAGCATAAACGACGAATTTTTATATTCGTTTTTATTAATATTGCTTCTATTTGAACGATTTCAACGATCTAAAATGCTTGAAAATGCTTATTTTAGCAAAACAGCCGTTTGAGCTTTAATCTGCGTTTTAACGCGTAAAACAGCATAAAACGACGAATTTTTTTTTATTCGTTTTTTTTTAATATTGCTTCTATTTGAACGATTTCAACGATCTAAAATGCTTGAAAATGCTTATTTTAGCAAAAAAAGCACGTTTTGAGCTTTTAATCTGCGTTTTAACGCGTAAAACAGCATAAAACGACGAATTTTTTATTCGTTTTTTATTAATATTGCTTCTATTTGAACGATTCAACGATCTAAAAAGCTTGAAAATGCTTATTTTAGCAAAACAGCCGTTTTGAGCTTAAAACTGCGTTTTAACGCGTAAACAGCATAAAACGACGAATTTTTATTATTTGTTTTTATTAATATTGCTTCTATTTGAACGATTTCAACGATCTAAAATGCTTGAAAATGCATTTTACAAACGCCCTTTGGAATTCGTTTTAAAGCCTAAAACAGCATAAACGCGAATTTTTATTATTCGTTTTTAATTAATTTGCGTCTATTTGAACGATTTCACGATCTAAATCTTGAAATGCTTATTTTAGCAAAACAGCACGTTTGGAGCTTTAAAAAAAAACGGCGTTTTAAAACGCGTTTAACCATCTAAAAGCGAAAATTTTATTTTTCTTAAAATAAA
>NW_027048846.1:0-7556 GCF_025399875.1 Dalotia coriaria
CGTTTTCCCCCTTAAAAAATTAAAACCCCGGTTTTTTGCTAAAAAAAGCATTTCAAGCATTTTTGAATCGTTGAAATCGTTCAAATAGAAGCAATATTAATAAAAAAGAATAATAAAAATTCGTCGTTTTTAGCGTTTTACGCGTTAAAACGCGTTGCTAAAAACGGGTGTTTTGCTAAAATAAGCATTTTCAAGCATTTTGATCGTTGAAATCGTTCAAAAGACGCAATATTAATAAAAACTAATAATAAAATCGCGTTTTAATGCTGTTTTAGCGTTAAAACGCAGATTAAGCTCAAAACGTGCTGTTTTGCTAAAATAAGCATTTTCAAGCATTTTAGATCGTTGAAATCGTTTTAAATAGACCCCAATTTAATAAAAACAAATAATAAAAATTCGTCGTTTTATGCTGTTTTCGCGTTAAAACGCAGATTAAAGCTCAAAACGGCTGTTTTTGCAAAATAAGCATTTTCAAGATTTTTGATCGTTGAACGTTCAAATAGAAGAATATTAATAAAACGAATAATAAAAATTCGTCGTTTTATGCTGTTTTACGCGTTAAAACGCAAATTAAAGCTCAAAACGTGCTGTTTGCTAAAAAAAGCATTTTAAGCATTTAGATCGTAGAAATCGTTCCAAAAAATATTAATAAAAAACGAAAAATAAAATTCGTCATTTTTATGCTGTTTTACGCGTTAAAACACAGATTAAACTCAAAACGTGTGTTTGCTAAAATAACCATTTTCAAGCATTTTAGATCGTTGAAATCGTTCAAATGAAGAATATTAATAAAAACGAATAATAAAAATTCGTCGTTTTATGCAGTTCTACGCGTTAAAACGCAGATTAAAACTCAAAACGTGATGTTTTTTCTAAAATAAGCTTTTTTTGCAAGATCGTTGAAAAGTTTTAAATAGAAGCAATATTAATAAAAACGGGAAAAATAAAAATTCGTCGTTTTTTTGCTGTTTTACGCGATAAATGGCAGATTAAAAACTCAAAACGGGTGTTTTGCTAAAATAAAATTTTCAAGCATTTTAGATCGTTGAAATCGTTCCCAAAAAGACGCAATATTAATAAAAAACGAATAATAAAAAATTTTGTCGTTTTATGTTTTTTTACGCGTTAAAAAGGGTGGGTTAAAGCTCAAAACGGGTGTTTTTTCTAAAATAAGCATTTTCAAGCATTTTTGGGTCGTTGAAATCGTTCAAATAGAACCCAAAATTAATAAAAAAAGAATAAGGGAAAAAAAATCGTTTTTATGCTTTTTTTACGCGTTAAAACCCCAGATTAAAACTCAAAAAGCGCTGTTGTGCTAAAATAAGCATTTTCGCCCTTTTAGATCGTTGAAATCCCCTTCAAATAGAAGCAAATTAATAAAACGAATAATAAAAAAATTTCCCCTCGTTTTTTTTGTTTTTTTACGCGTTAAAAAGCAGATTAAAGCTCAAAAAGTGCTGTTTTGTTTTAAAAAAGCATTTTCAAGCATTTTAGATCGTTGAAATCGTTTAAATGAAACATTAATAAAAAAAAAAAAGAATTAAAAAAAACCCGCCTTTTATGCTGTTTTATGCGTTAAAACGCAGGGTTAAAGCTCAAATCGTGCTGTTTTGCTAAAATAAAACTTTCCAAAACATTTTAAAATCGTTTAAATCGTTCAAATAGACGGGTATTAATAAAAAAAGAATAAAAAAAAACCTTCGTTTTTATGCTTTTTTACGGGTTAATACGCAGAATAAAGCTCAAAACGGCTGTTTTCTAAAATAAGCATTTTCAAGCATTTTAGATCTTTAAATCGTTCAAATAGAAACAATATTAATAAAAACGAATAAAAAAAATTTGCCCTTTTATGCCGTTTTGAGTTAAAACGCAGAAAACCCCAAAAAGGGCTGTTTTGCTAAAATAAGATTTTTTAAGCATTTTAGATCGTTGAAATCGTTCAAATAGACAAAATATTAATAAAAAAAGAATAATAAAAAAATTGTCGTTTTTTTTGCTTTTTTTACGAGTTAAAACGCGATTAAAAACTCAAAACTTCTTTTTTCTAAAAAAAAGCATTTTAACATTTTAGATCGTTGAAATCGTTCAAATAGAAACAATATTAATAAAAAAGGGAAAAATAAAAATTCGTCGTTCTTTTTTGCTGTTTTTCGCGTTAAAAAAGCAGATTTCCCCCAAAACGGCTGTTTTGCTTAAGCATTTTCGCATTTTTTGATCGTTGGGAAAACGTTCAAATAGACGCAAATTAATAAAAAAAAATAATAAAAAAATTTGTCGTTTTATGCTGTTTTACGCGTTAAAAAAGCAGATTAAAACTCAAAACGGGCTGTTTTGCTAAAATAAGCATTTTCAAGCATTTTTTGATCGTTGAAATCGTTTTAAAAAAAGAAGAATATTAATAAAAACGAATAATAAAAAATTCGTCGTTTTTTTTGTTTTCACGCGTTTAAACGCAGATTAAAAAGGGCAAAACTTCTTTTTTCTAAAAAAAAGCATTTTCAAGCATTTTAGGTCGTTTAAATCGTTCAAAAAAAGAAGCAAATTAATAAAAAAGAATAATAAAAATTCGTCGTTTTATGCTTGTTTTACGCGTTAAAAAGCGATTAAAACCCCAAAACGGCTGTTTTGCCAAAAAAAGCATTTTCAAGAATTTTTTGATCGTTGAAATCTTTTAAAAGACGCAATATTAAAAAAAACGAATAATAAAAAAAAATTTGTCGTTTTTTTTTTTTTTACGCGTTAAAACGCAGAAAACTCAAAAAGTGCTGTTTTTCTTTTAAAAAAAAGCATTTTTAAGATTTTGGGGTCTTTAAATCGTTCAAATAGGAAAAATTTAAAAAAAACGAACAATAATAAAATTGTCGTTTTTTTGCTGTTTTACAAATTAAACCCGCAGATTAAAGCTCCAAACGTGCTGTTTTGCTAAATAAGCATTTTTTAAGATTTTAGATCGGTTTAAATCGTTGGGAAAAAGACGCAAATTAAAAACGAATAATAAAAAAATTGTCGTTTTATTTTTGTTTTACGCCCCTTAAAGCAGTTAAAGCCCAAAAAGTGCTGTTTTGCTAAAATAAGCATTTTCAAGCATTTTAGATCGTTGGGGAAAACGTTCAAATAGAAGCAATATTTTTAAAAAACGAATTATAAAAAAACGCCCTTTTTTTCCCTTTTTTTCGCGTTAAAACGCAGATTAAAACTTTAAAAAGTGCTGTTTTTAAAATCATTTTCAAACATTTTAATCATTTTAAATCCCTTCCCAAAAAGAAGAATATTAATAAAAACGGGAAAAATTAAAAAAACCTGTTTTATGTTTTTACCCCGTTAAAAAAATAGATTAAAACTCAAAAAGTGCTGTTTTGCCAAAACAAAACATTTTCAAGCATTTTAGATCGTTGAAATTGTTCAAATAGACGCAAATTAATAAAAAACGAATAATAAAAAATTTTGGGCGTTTTTTTGTTTTTTTACGCATTAAAACGGGATATTAAAACTCAAAACGTGCTGTTTTTTCTAAAAAAGCATTTTTAAGCATTTTTTGATCGTTGAAACCCTTTTAAATAGAAGCAATATTTAAAAAAAAACGAATAATAAAAAAATTTGTCGTTTTTTTGCTGTTTTTTTGCGTTAAAAAAGCAGTTAAATCAAACGTGCTGTTTTGCTAAAAAAAGCATTTTTTAAGCATTTTTTGATCGTTTAAACCCTTCAAATAGACGCAATAAAAAAAAACGAAATAATAAAAAAATTTTGTCGTTTTTTTTGCTGTTTTACGCCCTTAAAAAAGCAGAATAAAACTCAAAACGTGCTGTTTTTTCTAAAAAAAAGCATTTTTAAGCATTTTAGATCGTTGAAATCGTTAAATAGACGCAATATTAATAAAAACGAATAATAAAAAGTGGTTTTTTTAAGCGTTTTTACGCGTTAAAAAAAGCGTTAAACTCAAAACGTGCTGTTTTTTCTTTTAAAATAAGCATTTTCAAACATTTTTTGATCGTTTAAATCCCTTCCAAAAAAGAAGCAATATTAATAAAAAAAGAATAATAAAAAATTCGTCGTTTTTATGCTGTTTTACCCTTAAAACGCAGGGTTCCTTTTAAACGGGTGTTTTGCTAAAAAAAAAACATTTTCAAGCATTTTAAAATCGTTGAAATCGTTCAAAAGGGAAAAATTAATAAAAACGAATAATAAAAATTTTGCCCTTTTATGCTTTTTTTTACCCTTAAAACGCTGGGTTAAAACTCAAAAAGGCTGTTTTGCTAAAATAAGCATTTTCCCAAACATTTTTTGATCGTTTAAATCACGTTGGGGAAAAAGACGCAATATTAATAAAAACAAATAATAAAAAAAATTCCGTCGTTGTTATGCTGTTTTACCCTTAAACGCAGATTAAAGCTCAAAACGTGCTGTTTTTTCTAAAAAAAAGCATTTTCGCATTTTTTAGATCCCCTTGGGAAAACGTTCAAATAGAAGCATTATTAATAAAAACGAATAACAAAAAATTTTGTCGTTTTGCTGTTTTACGCGTTTAAAAAGCAGATTAAAGCTCAAAACGTGCTGTTTTCTAAAATAAGATTTTTAAGCATTTTAGTCGTTTTAAAACGTTCAAAAAGACGCAAATTAATAAAAAAGAATAATAAAAATTAGTCGTTTTATGTTTTTACGCGTTAAAACGCAGATTAAAGCTCAAAAAGGCGTTTTGCTAAAATAAGCATTTTCAAGAAGATCGTTGAAATCGTTCAAATAGAAGCAATATTAATAAAAACGAATAATAAAAATTCGTCGTTTTATGCGTTTTACGCGATAAAAAGCAGATTAAAGCCAAAAAAGTGCTGTTTTGCTTAAAAAACATTTTCAAGCATTTTAGACGGAAATCTCAAATAAAGACGAAATTAATAAAAAAAGAATAAAAAAATTTCTGTTTTATGCTGTTTGCGATAAAACGCTGATTGCCTCAAAAAGTGCTGTTTTGCTAAAATAAGCATTTTCAAGCATTTTAGATCGTTGAAATCGTTCAAATAGACGCAATATTAAAAAACGAATAATAAAAATTTCGTCGTTTTTATGCTGTTTTACAGGTTAATACGCAGAATTTAAAACTCAAAACGTGCTGTTTTGCTAAAATAAGCATTTTCAAGCATTTTTGATCGTTGAAATCGTTCAAATTGAAGCAATATTAATAAAAACGAATAATAAAAATTCGTCGTTTTTTTGCTGTTTTACGGTTAAAACGCAGATTAAAAACTCAAAACGTGCTGTTTTGCTAAAATAAGCATTTTCCAGCATTTTAGATCGTTGAAATCGTTCAAATAGACACAATATTAATAAAAACGAATAATAAAAATTCGTCGTTTTTATGCTGTTTTACGCGTTAAAACGCAGATTAAAGCTCAAAACGTGCTGTTTTGCTAAAATAAGCATTTTCAAGCATTTTAGAACGTTGAAATCGTTCAAATAGAAGCAATATTAATAAAAACGAATAATAAAAAATTCGTCGCTTTTATGCGTTTTACGCGTTAAAACGCAGATTAAAAACTCAAAACGTGCTGTTTTGCCAAAATAAGCATTTTCAAGCATTTTGATCGTTGAAATCGTTCAAATAAAAGCAATATTAATAAAACGAATAATAAAAATTCGTCGTTTTACGCTGTTTTACGCGTTAAAACGCAGATTAAAGCTCAAAACGTGCTGTTTTGCTAAAATAAGCATTTTCAAGCATTTTAGATCGTTGAAATCGTTCAAATAGAAACAATATTAATAAAAACGAATAATAAAAAATTCGTCGTTTTTTTGTGTTTTACGCGTTAAAACGCAGATTAAAGCTCAAAACGTGCTGTTTTGCTAAAATAAGCATTTTCAAGCATTTTGATCGTTGAAATCGTTCAAATAGACGCAATATTAATAAAAAACAATAATAAAAATTCGTCGTTCTTATGCTGTTTTAGCGTTAAAACGCAGATTAAAAACTCAAAACGTGCTGTTTTGCTAAAATAAGCATTTTCAAGCATTTTGATCGTTGAAATCGTTCAAATAGACGCAATATTAATAAAAACAAATAATAAAAAATTCGTCGTTTTTTTGCTGTTTTACGCGTTAAAACGCAGATTAAAAGCTCAAAAAAGTGCTGTTTTTGCTAAAATAAGCATTTTCAAGCATTTTAGATCGTTGAAATCGTTCAAATAGAAGCAATATTAATAAAAACGAATAATAAAAATTCGTCGTTTTATGCTGTTTTACGCGTTAAACGCAGATTAAAAGCTCAAAACGTGCTGTTTTGCTAAAATAAGCATTTTCAAGCATTTTAGATCGTTGAAATCGTTCAAATAGAAGCAATATTAAAAAAAAGAATAAAAAAATTCGTCGTTTTTTTTGCTGTTTTACCCCGTTAAAACCCCAGATTTAAAAACTCAAAAAGGGGCTGTTTTGCTAAAAAAAGCATTTTCAAGATTTTTGATCGTTGAAATCGTTCAAAAAGAAGCAATAATTAAAAAAACGAATTATAAAAATTCCCTCCCTTTTTTTCTGTTTTACCCTTAAAAAAAGCGATTTTAAATCAAAACGTGCTGTTTTTTAAAAAAAGCATTTTCAACATTTTGAAACGTTTAAATCTTCAAAAAAGAAGCAATATTAATAAAACGAAAAAAAAATTCGTCGTTTTTTTTGCTGTTTTGCGTTAAAACATAGATTAAAGCTCAAAACGTCTGTTTTGAAAAAAAAGCATTTTCGCCCTTTTAGATCGTTGAAATCGTTCAAATAGACGCAATATTAATAAAAAAGAATAATAAAAATTCGTCGTTTTATGCTGTTTACGCGTTAAAACGCAGATTAAAAGCTCTAAACGTGCTGTTTTGCTAAAATAAGCATTTTCAAGCATTTTAGATCGTTGAAATCGTTCAAATAGACGCAATATTAATAAAAACGAATAATAAAAATTTCGTCGTTTTATGCTGTTTTACGCGTTAAAACGCTGATTAAAGCTCAAAACGTGCTGTTTTGCTAAAATAAGCATTTTCAAAGCATTTTAGATCGTTGAAATCGTTGAAATAGACGCAATATTAATAAAAACAAATAATAAAAAATTCGTCGTTGTTATGCTGTTTTACGCGTTAAAACGCAGATTAAAAGCTCAAAACGTGCTGTTTTGCTAAAATAAGCATTTTCAAGCATTTTAGATCGTTGAAATCGTTCAAATAGAAGCATTATTAATAAAAACGAATAACAAAATTTCGTCGTTTTATGCTGTTTTACGCGTTAAAACGCAGATTAAAAGCTCAAAACGTGCTGTTTTGCTAAAATAAGCATTTTCAAGCATTTTAGATCGTTGAAATCGTTCAAATAGACGCAATATTAATAAAAACGAATAATAAAAAATTAGTCGTTTTATGCTGTTTTACGCGTTAAAACGCAGATTGAAAGCTCAAAACGTGCTGTTTTGCTAAAATAAGCATTTTCAAGCATTTTAGATCGTTGAAATCGTTCAAATAGACGCAATATTAATAAAAACGAATAATAAAAAATTCGTCGTTTTATGCTGTTTTATGCGTTAAACCGGCCAAAGGGTT
>NW_027048847.1:0-7555 GCF_025399875.1 Dalotia coriaria
ATTATTCGTTTTTATCAATATTGCGTCTTTGGAAAGATTTCAACGATCTAAAATGCTTGAAAATGCTTATTTTAGCAAAACAGCACGTTTTGAGCTTTATTCTGCGTTTTAACGCGTAAAACAGCATAAAACGACGAAATTTTATTATTCGTTTTTTATTTTTTGCGTCTATTTGAACGATTTCAACGATCTAAAATGCTTGAAAATGCTTATTTTAGCAAAACAGCACGTCTTGAGCTTTTAAAACTGCGTTTTAACGCGAAACAGCATAAAAACGACAAATTTTTATTATTCGTTTTTATTAATATTGCTTCTATTTAAACGATTTCAACGATCTAAAATGCTTGAAAATGCTAATTTTAGCAAAACGACGTTTGAGCTTTAATCTGCGTTTTTAACGCGTAAAACAGCATAAAACGACGAAATTTTTATTATTCGTTTTTTATTAATTTGCGTCTATTTGAACGATTTCAACGATCCAAAATGCTTGAAAATGCTTATTTTAGCAAAACAGCCGTTTTGAGCTTTAATCTGCGTTTTAACGCGTAAAACAGCATAAAACGACGAAATTTTTATTATTCGTTTTATTTGTCGTATGCGAACGGTTCAACGATCTAAAATGCTTGAAAATGCTTATTTTTAGCAAAACAGCACGTTTTGAGCTTTGTCCGTTTTGTAAAACAACATAAAAATAGACCGTTTTTATTATTCGTTTTTATTAATATTTATGCGGGCGGTTTCGGCGTCTAAAATGCTTGAAAATGCTTGTGCAGCAAAACAGCGCGTTTGAGCTTTTATTCTGCGTTTTAACGCGTAAACAGCATAAAAACGACGAAATTTTTATTATTCGTTTTTATTTTTATTGCGTCTATTTGAACGATTTCAACGTCTAAAATGCTTGGAGGTTAGCGGTTTTGTGGCAACGTTTTGAGCTTTAATCTGCGTTTAACGCTTAAAACAGCATAAAACGACGAAATTTTTATTATTCCTTTTTATTAATATTGCTTCTATTTGAACGATTTCAACGATCTAAAATGCTTGAAAATGCTTGACGCAGCAAAACAGCACGTTTTTGAGCTTTAATCTGCGTTTTAAGCAGCCGTAAAACTGACAGATTTTATTATTCGTTTTTATTAATATTGCTTCTATTTGAACGATTTCAACGATCTAAAATCCTTGAAAATGCTTATTTTAAAACGGCGCGTTTGGGCTTTAGTCTGCGTTTTAGCGTAAAACAGCATAAAACGACGAATTTTTTATTATTCGTTTTTTTATTAATATTGCGTCTATTTGAACGATTTCAACGATCTAAAAATACTTGAAAATGCTTATTTTAGCAAAACAGCACGTTTGAGCTTTAATCAGCGTTTTAACGCGTAAAACAACATAAAAACGACGAAATTTTTGTGTTGTTTTTTATTAATATTGCGTCTATTTGGGCGAACAGCGATCTAAAATGCTTGAAAATGCTTGTTACAGCAAAACAGCGTTTGAGCTTTTAATCTGCGTTTTTAACGCGTAAAACATCATAAACGACGACATTTTTATTATTCGCTTTTTATTAATGGTATATTTGAACGATTTCAGCGATCTAAAATGCTTGAAAATGCTTATTTGCGGCGAAACAGCGTTTTGAGCTTTAATCTGCGTTTAACGCGTGAAACAGCATAAAACGACAGATTTTTATTATTCGTTTTTATTAATATTGCGTCTATTTGAACGATTTCAACGATCTAAAATGGCAGAAAATGCCAATTTAGCAAAACAGCGTTTTGAGCTTTAATCTGCGTTTTTAACGCGTAAAACGGCAAAACGACCGAATTTTTTATTATTCGTTTTGTATCTTTCCTGTTTGGTTGTTTCGCGTCACCGTCGCGAAATGCTTTGTTTAGCAAAACAGCGGCACGTTTTGGAGCTTTTATTCTGCGTTTAACGCGTAAAACAACATAAAACGAGCTGGTTGCCACTGTATTATTCGTTTTGTGCAACAGTAGCTCATTGAACAGTTCAACGATCTAAAATCCCAGCAGAAAATGCTTACAGCAAAACAGCGTTTTTGGGCTTTTAATCTGCGTTTTAACGCGTAAAACAGCATAAAACGACAGATTTTTATTATTCGTTTTTATTAATATTGCTTCTATTTGACGGTTTCGTGATCGTGGCGAGTCGCTGTTACGTAGAAATAGCACGTTTGAGCTTTATTCTGCGTTTTAACGCGTAAAACAGCATAAAACGACAGAAATTTTATTATTCGTTTTTATTAATGTGCGTCTATTTGGTGAAATTTCAACGATCTAAAATGCTTGAAAATGCTTATTTTAGCAAAACAGCACGTTTGGGCTTTTAATCTGCGTTTAACGCGTAAAAGAACATAAAAATGACGAGATTTTTATTATTCGGTTTTGTAAATAGTATCCTATTTAAACAGTTTCAACGATCTAAAATGCTTGAGAAATCAGCGGCAGCAAAACAGCACGTTTTGGGCGCAATCGCGTTTTCTTGCGTAGGCAGCATAAAAACGACGAAATTTTTATTATTCGTTTTATTAATATTCTTCTATTTGAACGATTTCAACGATCTAAAATGCTTGAAAATGCTTATTTTAAGCAAAACAGCACGTTTTGAGCTTTAATCTGCGTTTAACGCGTAAAACAGCATATAAAACGACAGGTACACGGCTGTGGGAACGCATTTTATCATTGCTTCTATTTGAACGATTTCAACGATCTAAATAGCGAAAATGCTTATTTTAACCAGAAACGGCGGTTTTGGGAAAACAATCTGCGTTTTTAACGCGTAAAACAGCATAAAACGACGAATTTTTATTATTCGTTTTGTTAAATATTAAATCTATTGAATGAGGGTTTCGTGATCTAAAATGCTTGAAAATGCTTATTTTATGAAAACAGCACGATTTGAGCTTTTATTCGTTTGCGTAGGCCAGCATAAAACGACGAAATTTTATTATGCGTTTTTATTTGCAGTGCGTCTATTTGAACGATTTCAACGATCTAAAATGCTTGAAAATGCTTATTTAGCAAAACAGCACGTTTTGAGCTGATGCGTTTGCCCAGCAAAACAACATAAAGGCAGGCGAAATTTTTATTATTCGTTTTTATTTTTACCGTCCTGGCGGAACGATTTCAACGATCTAAAATGCTTTGAAAATGCTTATTTTTTAGCAAAACAGCACGTTTTTTGGCTTTTAATCTGCGTTTTTAACGCGTAAAACGCTTATGAAAACGGCCGATTTTTTATTGATGGGTTTTATTTCATTTGAACGATTTTAACGATCTAAATGCTTGAAAATGCTCATTTAGCAAAATGCTTACGATTTTGACTTTATTACATTTAAGCGTCGACAACATAAAACGGCGAAAATTTTTATTATTCGTTTTATTAATATTGCTGATGTTTGAACGATTTCAACGATCTAAAATGCTTGAAAATGCTTCGCTGGCAGCGCGCTGGGGCTTTAATCACTGCATTCTAACGCGTAAAACAGCGCCAAAACGACGAATTTTTATTCGTTTTTATTAATAGCCTGTTTGAAAGACGATTTCAACCGTCTGCGTGTTTGAAAATGCTTATTTTGGCAAATAGCACGTTTGAGCTTTAATCGCGTTTTTAACTCGTAAAACAGCGCAAAACGACGAAATTTTTATTATTCGTTTTATTAATATTGCGTCTGTTTAGAACGTTTTCCAGCGTCTAGTGCCCGTATTTATTTTAATAAAAACAGCACGTTTTGAGCTTTATTCTGCGTTTAACGCGTAAAGCGGCATAAAAACGACGAAATTTTTATTATTCGTTTTTTATTTTTATTGCGTCTGTTGAACGATTCAAAGATCTAAAGTACTTTAAAAGAAATGCTTATTTTAGCAAAACAGCACGTTTTGAGCTTTAATCTGCGTTTTAACGCGTAAACAGCATAAAACGACGAATTTTTTATTGTCGTTTTTATTAATATTGCTTCTGGACGTTCGTGATCTAAAATCGCGGAAGCATTTTAGCAAAACGGCACGTTTTGAGCTTTAAATGCGTTTTAGCGCGTAAAACGGCATAAAACGACGAAATTCTTATTATTCGTTTTTTATTATTGCATTATTTGAACGGTTTAAGCGTCTGCGTGGCGTACTGTTTGTAAAACTGGCACGTTTTGAGCAATCTGCGTTTTAACGCGTAAAACAGCATAAAACGACGAAATTTTTATTATTCGTTTTTATTAATATTGCGTCCTATTTGAACGATTGCAACGTCCTAAAATGCTTGAAAATGTTATTTTAGCAAAACAGCACGTTTGAGCTTTAATCTGCGTTTTAACGCGTAAAACAGCATAAAACGACGAATTTTTTATTATTCGTTTTATTAATATTGCTTCAACGGAACGATTTCAACGATCCTAAAATGCTTACGTACTTATTTTAACAAAACAGCACGTTTGAGCTTTAATCGCGTTTTAACTCGTAAAACAGCATAAAAACGATAAATTTTTATTGCGTTTTTTATTAATAATGCTTCTATTTAGGGCGTTTTAAGCGATCTAAATGGCGTGCTTATTTTAGCCAAAACGCTGTTTGGGCTGTGCGTTCAACGCGTAAAACAACGTAAAACGACGGAATTTTTGGTATTCGTTTTTATTAATATTGCGTCTATTTGAACCGTTCAACGATGCAAAATGCTTGAAAATGCTTATTTTAGCAAAACAGCACGTTTTGAGCTTTTAATCTGCGTTTTTAACGCGTAAGTAGCATAAAAACGACGAAATTTTATTATTCGTTTTTATTAATATTGCGTCTATTTGAACGATTTCAACGATCTAAAATGCTTGAAAATGCTTATTTTAGCAAAACAGCACGTTTTGAGCTTTATTCTGCGTTTTAACGCGTAAAACAACATAAAGCGACGAAATTTTTTATTATTCGTTTTTATTTTATTACGACTATTTGAACGATTTCAGCCCAGTCTAAAATGCTTGAAAATGCTTATTTTAGCAAAGAGCAGCGTTTTGAGCTTTTAATCACCGTTTAACGCTTAAAACAGCATAAAACGACGAAATTTTTATTATTCGTTTTTAATTAATGGCCAGCTACTATTTGAACGGTTCAACGATCACAAATGCTTGAAAATGCTTATTTTAGCAAAACAGCACGTTTTGAGCTTTTAATCTGCGTTTTAACGCGTAAAACAACATAAAACGACGAAATTTTTATTATTCGTTTTATTTTTATTGCGTCTATTTGAACGATTTCAACGTCTAAAATGCTTGAAAGTACTTATTTTAGCAAAACAGCGCATTTGAGGCTTTAATCTGCGACTTTAACGCGTAAACAGCATAAAAACGGCGAATTTTTTGTTATTCGTTTTTATTATTATTGACGTCTTTTGAACGTTTCAAAGATCTAAAATGCTTTTAAAATGTTTATTTTTAGCAAAACAGCACGTTTTGAGCTTTAATCTGCGTTTTAACGCGTAAAAAAGCATAAAACGACGAATTTTTTTTTTATTCGTTTTTTTAAAATTTGCTTCTATTTGAACGATTTCAACGATCTAAAAATCCTTGAAAATGCTTATTTTTTGCAAAACAGCCCTTTTGAGCTTTTTCTTTTCGTTTTAACGCGTAAAAAAGCATAAAAAAGACGAAATTCTTATTATTCGTTTTTTTTTAATATTGCTTCTATTTTTAACGATTTCCCAAAGATCCCAAAATCCTTGAAAATGCTTATTTTAGCAAAACAGCACGTTTGAGCTTTTTAAACTGCGTTTTAACCGCGTAAAACAAACATAAAAAAGACGAAATTCTTATTATTGGGTTTTTAAATTTAAAATTTTCGTCTATTTGGGTTTTTTAAAACCAAAACAAAAAACACGTTTTGGGGCTTTTTCTGCGTTTTTTTCGCGTAAAACAACATAAAAAAGACGAAATTTTTTTTTTATTCGTTTTTATTAATATTGCGTCTTTTGAACGGTTTTCAACGATCTAAAATGCAAAAACTTTTTTAGCCAAAAAAGCCCTTTTTTAGCTTTTAATCTGCGTTTTTTAAAGCGTAAAAAAAGCATAAAAAGACGAAATTTTTTTTATTCGTTTTTTTTTAATATTTGCTTCTATTTGAACGATTTCCCAAAGTCTAAAATGCTTGAAAATGCTTATTTTAACAAAACACGTTTTGAGCTTTTTAAACTGCGTTTTTTAAATCGTAAAAAAGGGGTAAAAAAGATAAATTTTTTTTTATTCGTTTTTTATTAATTTGCTTCTATTTGGGAAAGATTTCAACGATCCAAAAAAGCTTGAAAAAGCTTATTTTTAGCAAAACACGTTTTGAGCTTTAATCTGCGTTTTAACGCGTAAAACCATAAAAACGGAATTTTTTTTTATTCGTTTTTTATTAATATTTTCGTCTATTTGAACGATTTCAACGTCTAAAATGCTTGAAAAAACTTATTTTTTGCAAAACAGCCGTTTTGAGCTTTTTAAACTGCGTTTTAACGCGTAAAACAACATAAAACGGAAATTTAAATTTTTCGTTTTTTTTTAATATTGCGTCTATTTGAACGATTTCAACGATCTAAAAAGCTTGAAAATGCTTATTTTTTGCAAAACAGCACGTTTTTAGGGTTTATTCTGCGTTTTAACGCGTAAAACAGCATAAAAAAGACGAAATTTTTTTTTTATTCGTTTTTTTTTTTTTTTTGCGACTATTTGAACATTTCAACGATCTAAAATGCTTGAAAATGCTTATTTTTGCAAAACAGCCCTTTTTAGCTTTTTAAACTGCGTTTTTAAAGCTTAAAACAGCATAAAAAAGACGGTTTAAATTTTTCGTTTTTTTTAATAGCCTATTTGGGGAAAGATTTCAACGATCCCAAAATGCTTGAAAATGCTTATTTTGGGAAACGGGACGTTTTTTAGGGGTTTTAATCTGCGTTTTAACGCGTAAAAAGCAAAAAAACGACGATTTTTTTTTTATTCGTTTTTTTTAATATTTGGGTTCTATTTGAACGATTTCAACGATCTAAAAAGCTTGAAAAAACTTATATTTAGCAAAACCCGCACGTTTGAGCCAAAACTGCGTTTTAACGCGAAAACAACATAAAACGACGAATTTTTATTATTCGTTTTTTTAAAAATTTGCTTCTATTTGAAACGATTTTTAACGATCCCAAAATGCTTGAAAAAACTTATTTTTAGCAAAACGGGACGTTTTTAACTTTTTTTCTGCTTTTAACGCGTAAAAAAAACCCTAAAACGACGAATTTTTTTTTATTGTTTTTTTTTAAATTTTTTCCAAATTTGAAAAAGATTTCAACGATCAAAATGCTTGAAAAAGCTTATTTTAACAAAACAGCCGTTTTTAGCTTTTTAAACTCGTTTTAACTCGTAAAACAGCATAAAAAAGATAAATTTTTTTATTCGTTTTTATTAATATTCTTCTATTTGAACATTTCCCAAAGATCCCAAAATGCTTGGGAAAAAGCTTATTTTAGCAAAAAAGCACGTTTTGAGCTTTAATCTGCGTTTCAACCCTAAAACAACAAAAACGAGAAATTTTTTTAT
>NW_027048848.1:0-7554 GCF_025399875.1 Dalotia coriaria
TTTTTTTTTCCTTTTCCCAAAAAACAAAAGAAAATTTTTTTTTACGTTTTATTAATTGCGTTTTAATTTTCCCTAAAAAATTTTAAAAGCTTATTTTAAAAAGCTTTTTACTTTTTTTGCTTAACCAAAAAAAGAAAAAAACAAATTTTAATTTTTTTTTTTTAATTTCGTTATTTAACGTTTTTCAAAATTTAAAATTTTTTTAAAAAAAAACCCTTTGAAAGGCTTTAAGGTTTAAAGCTAAAAAACCTAAAAGCTTTTTTTTTTAACGTTTTTTTTTGCTTTATTTGCGTTTAACGAAAAAAAATTTATTTTCCAAAAATTTTAGCTTTAACGGTTTTTAAAGCTAAAAAGTAAAAGGAAAATTTTTTTAAAAAAATTTTTTTTTTTTAACGGCAGTAAAAGCTTAAAAGCATTTTTAAAAACTGTTTATTTATTCGGTTTTTTTCGGTCAACATTAAAACCAAAATTTTTTTTTACGTTTTTTTTTTTTGCGTTTTAACGGTTTAACACTAAAAGTTTTTTAAAAACTTTTTTAAAAAAGCCTTTTATTTTTAACGGTTTAACCTAAAACCTAAAAGCAAAATTTTTTTTTTTTTTTTTTTAATTTGCGTTTTTAAAGTTTAACACTAAAATGCGAAAATTTTATTTTAAAAACAACGTTTACTTTTTGTTTTAAGCTAAAACAAAAAAGACGTTTTTATTTTCGTTTTATTTAAAGCCATTTAAAGGAAATTTTAAAATTAAAAGCTTATTTTTAGCAAAACGACTTTAGCTTTAATTTCGTTTTAAGCAAAACAGCAAAAGAAAATTTTATTTTCGTTTTTTTTAAAAACTAAAACGTTTAAATTTTTTTAAAAAAAAGCTTTTTTAGTTTTTTTTAAAAAAAGTTTTAGCAACGCCGGGGGTAAAAAGGAAAAAGCGGTTTTTTTTTGTTTTTATTAAAATTTTTTATTTAAATTTCCATTAAAAAGTTAAAATCTTATTTTTCAAAAAGCCTTTTTTGCAACCGTTTAAGCTAAAAAAGCTAAAAAGCTTTTAAATTTTTTTAAAATTTTTTTTAAATTTAAAATTTAAAAATTTTTTTATTTTGCAAAACACACCTTTTTTTGCTTTTTAAAGAAAAAAAGCAAAAAGGGAAAATTTTTTTTCGTTTTAAAAAAATTTTTTGACGATTTAATTTTTAAAATGTTTTTTAAAAACAACTTTTAGCTTTAATTTTTTAAGCAAAAAACTTTTGGGTTTTTTTAATTTTTTTTTATAAAACCGACGTTTTTTTTTTAAAATGCTTATTTTAGAAAAAAAAAACGTTTTAGTTTAATTCTTTTGAAAACACAAAAAGAGTTTTTTTTTTTCGTTTTTAAATACGTTTTTAACGTTTAAATTAAAATGCTTGAAAATTTTATTTTTTCAAAAGCTGTTTTTTTTTCTTTAAGCAAAACGGGATAAAAAACAAATTTTTTTTTTTTTTAAAAAGGTTTTTTAACGTTTTCAAATTTTTTAAAAAAAGCAAAAAGCCTTTTTGGGGACGCTTTTAAATAAAACCTAAAAAGCGAAAAATTTTTTTTTTTTATTTTTTTCGTTTTTAACGATTTAACGATTAAAAAGGGAAAATGCTTATTTTAAAAAAACAGCTTTTTAATTTTTTGGTAAAAAAACCTAAAAAAAAAAAAATTTTTTTTTTTTTATTTTTATTTTCCATTTAAATTTTTAAATCCCAAAAAAAATTTTTCAAAACAGCCGTTTTAGCAATCTGCGTTTTAACGCGTAAAACACATAAAACGAAAATTTTTTTTTTTTTTTTTATTTTATTTGCATTTAACGATTTAAAAAAAAAATTCTTTTTAAAAAACCTTTTTAAAAAAATTGGTTTTAAAGCGTAAAAAAACAAAAAAAACGAATTTTTTTTTTTTTTTTTATTTTTTGCTTTTATTTGAACGAAATTTAAATTTAAAAATTTTTTTTAAAAAACACTTTTGTTTTTAAACTGCGTTTTAACGCGTAAAAACATAAAACGACGAATTTTTTTTTTTTTATTAAAGGTCTTTTGAACGATTTCAAAAAATCTTTTAAAAATTTTTAAAAAGCCTTTTTTTCATTTGGGTTTTTAAAGCTAAAATAAAACCAAAAAAATTTTTTTTTTTTTTTTTTTTTTGCGTCTTTTAAGTTTCAACGATCTAAAATGTTGAAAATGTTATTTTAGCAAAACAGCCGTTTTTAGCTTTAATTGCGTTTTAACGCGAAAACACATAAAAAAGAAATTTTTTTTTTTTTTTTTTTTTTTTTTTTGAACAAAATTTTTTTAAAAATTTTTTTAAAAATTTTTTTTTGGGGGAAAAAAATTTTTTTTTTTTAAAAAATTTTTTTTTTTTTTTTAAATTTTTTTTAAAATTTAAATTTAAAAATTTTTTAAAAAATTTTAAAAAAGTTTTTTTTTTTAAAAAAAAAAAATTTTTTTTTTCCCAATTTTTTTAAAATTTTTTTTTTTAAAAATTTTTTTTTTAAAAAAAAATTTAAAAAAAAAAAAAAACCAAATTTTTTTTTCCCAAAAAAAAAAAAAAAAAATTTTTTTTTTTTTTTTTTTTCCATTTTAACGATTTAAAATTTTAAAATTTTTTTTTGAAAAGCAAAAACTTTTTTAGCTTTAACCCAAAAATTTTAAAAAAAAAAAATTTTTTTTTTTTTTTTTTTTTTTTAAATTTAAAAAAATTTTTTTTTTTTTTTAAAAAACAATTTTTTTTTTTTTTAAAAAAACAGCAAAAAAAGACAAAATTTTTTTTTTTTTTTTTTAAACCTTTTTAAAAACCAAAAAAAAAAATTTTTTTTTTAAAAAAAAATTTTTTTTTTCCTTTTTAAAAAAAAAAAAAAAACGGGAAAAAAATTTTTTTAAAATTTTTTTTTTTTTTTTGAACCCCAAAAAAAAAAATTTTTTTTAAAAAAAAAATTTTTTTTTTTTTAAAAAAAAAAATTTTTTTTTTTTTTATTAATTTTTTTTTTTTAAATTTTTGGTTAAAATTTCAAAAAAATTTTAAAAAATTTTTTTTAAAAAAATTTTTTTAAAAAAAAATTTTAAAAAAAAAAAAATTTCGGAAAATTTTTAATTTTTTTTTAAATTTCCCCCCAAAATTTTTAAAAAAAATTTTTTTAAAAAAAAACGGGGAAAAAAAAAAAAACCTTTTTTTTTTTTTTTTTTTTTTTTTAAAACCCAAAAAAAAGGGGGAAAAAAAAAAAAAAATTTTTTTTTAAAAAAAACCCTTTTTTTTCCCCGGGGGGGGAAAAAAAAAAAAAATTTTTTTTTAAATTTCCCCCAAAAAAAAATTTTTTTTTCCAAAAAGGGGTTTTTTTAAAAAAAAACCCCCAAAAAAAAAAAAAAAAAATTTTTTTTTTTTTTTTAAAGTTCCCCGGTTTAAAATTTTTTGGGGTTTTAAAAACCTTTTAACCAAAAAAAAAAAAAAAATTTTTTTTTTTTTCCCTTTTAAAAAAAAAATTTTTAAAATTTTTTTTAAAAAATTTTTTTTTTTGGAAAAAACCCAAAAAAAAATTTTTTTTTTTTTAAAAAAAACCCTTTTTTAAAAGGGGTTTTTTTTTTTTAAAAAGGGGTTTTTTTTTTTTTTAAAATTTTTTTTTTAAAAAATTTTTTCAAAAAAGTTTTAAAATTTTTTTTTTTTTAAAAAAAAACTTTAAAAAAAAATTTTTTTTCCTTTTGGGTTTTTTTTTTTTTTTTTAAAAAAAATTTTTTTTTAAAAAAAAACAAAAAGCTTTTTTAAATTTTTTTTAAAAAAAAAAGCTTTTTTCCGGGTTTTTTTTTTTAAAAAAAAAAAATTTTTTTTTTTTTTTAAAAAAATTTCTTTAAATTTTTTTTAAAAAAATTTTTTTTTTTTTAAAAAAGGAAAAAAAACCTTTTTTTTTTTTTTAAAAAAAAAAAAATTTTTTTTTTTTTTTTAAAATTTCTTAAATTTTTTTTTAACAAAAAAGGGAAATTTTTTTTTGGAAAAAAAAAAACCTTTTTTTTTTTTTTTAAAAAACCCCAAAATTTTTTTTTTTTTAAAAGGGGTTTTTTTCCCCCCCCTTTTTAAATTTTTTTTGGAAAAAAAAAAATTTTTTTTTTGGTTTTTAAAAAAAAAAATTTTTTTTTTTTTTTAAAAAATTTTTTTTTTTTAAAAAAAAACCTTTTTGGGTTTAAATTCGTTTAACGCGTAAAAACATAAAAAACGAATTTTTTATTATTCGTTTTTTTTTAATTTTTTTTTTTAAAAAGTTAAAATGCTTTGGGAAGCAAACACCGTTTTGAGCTTTAATCTGCGTTTTAACGCGTAAAACAGCATAAAACGGAATTTTTATTATTCGTTTTTATATTGCGTCTATTTGAACGATTTCAACGATCTAAAATGCTTGAAAATGTTTATTTTAGCAAAACAGCACGTTTTGAGCTTTTAACTGCGTTTAACGCGTAAAACAGCATAAAACGACGATTTTTTATTATTCGTTTTTATTAATACTTCTATTTGAACGATTTCACGATCAAAAATGCTTGAAAATGCTTATTTTAGCAAAACAGCACGTTTTGAGCTTTAATCTGCGTTTTATCGCGTAAAACAAACATAAAACGACGAATTTTTATTATTCGTTTTTATTAATATTGCTTCTATTTGAACGATTTCAACGATCTAAAGTTGAAAATGCTTTTTAGCAAAACAGCACGTTTTGAGTTTATTCGTGTTTTAACGCGTAAAACAGCATAAAACGACGTAATTTTTATTATTCGTTTTTATTAATATTGCGTCTATTTGAAAGATTTCAACGATCTAAAATGCGAAAATGCTTATTTAGCAAAACAGCACGTTTTGAGTTTATTCTGTGTTTTAACGCGTAAAACAGCATAAAACGACGAAATTTTATTATTCGTTTTTATTAAAATGCGCCCTCTGATTGAACGATTTCAACGATCTAAAATGCTTGAAAATGCTTATTTTAGCAAAACAGCACGTTTTGAGTTTAATCTGCGTTTTAACGCGTAAAACACATAAAACGACAATTTTTACTATTCGTTTTTTATTAATATTGCTTCTATTTGAACGATTTCACAGCGATCTAAAATGCTTTTAAAATGTTATTTTATAAAACAGCACGTTTTGAAGCTTTAATCTGCGTTTTATGCGTAAAACAGCATAAAAACACGACGATTTTTATTATTCGTTTTTATTAATATATTCTATTTAAACGATTTCAACTGATCTAAAATGCTTGAAAATGCTTATTTTAGCAAAACAGCACGTTTGAGCTTTAACTGCTTTTAACGCGTAAAACAGCATAAAAATGACTTGAATTTTTATTATTCGTTTTAAATAAAATTTTATTTTCGATTTCATTAGATCGATGCTTGAAAATGCTTATTTTAGCAAACAGCCGTTTTGAGCTAATTGCGTTTTAACGCGTAAACACATAAAATGACGAAATTTTTTTTTTTTTTTAATATTTTCAAAATTTTTTTGGGAAAAATGCTTTTTAAAAAAAAAAAAATTTTTTGTTTTAACGGGAAAAAAAAAAAAGAAAATTTTTTTTTTATTAAATTTTTTTTTTCTTTTTTAAAAACCCCATCTAAAATGCTTGAAAATGTTATTTTAGCAAAAAATTTTAAATTTTTTTAAAAAAGCTAAAAAAAGACGAAATTTTTATTTTCTTTTATTAATATTGCTCTATTTTAACGATTTTAAAAAAAAATTTTTTTTTTTAAAAAAAAGGGGTTTTTTTTTTTTTTAAAAAAAAAAAAAAAAAATTTTTTTTTTTTTTTTTAAAATTTCATTTAACATCCGAAAATGCTTTTTAAAAACAAAATTTTTTTTCTTTAACGCGTTTTTTCGGTAAAAAAAAACGGGTTTTTTTTTTTCGTTTTTTTTAAATTGGCTAAACGTTTAAATCTAAAATTTTAAAAACATTTTAGTAAAAAAAACCTTTTTTCTTTTTTCCGAACCAAAAAACCTAAAAAAAAAATTTTTTTTTTTTTTTTTTTAAATTCTTTATTTAAAATTTAAATTAAAAAATTTTTTTCCTTTTTTGCAAAAAACGTTTTGATTTTTTTTCCCCTTTTAATAAAAAAAAACGAAATTTTTTTTTTTTTTTTTTTAAATTTCTTTATTTGAAAATTTTAAGTTAAAATTTTTTAAAAATTTTTTTAAACAAAACGACGTTTTTAAATCTGGTTTTTTTAAGCTAAAAAAATAAAAAAGACAAATTTTTTTAATTGTTTTTTTTAAACGCTTTTTTTTTTAACATCTAAAAGCTTAAAAGATTTTTAAAAAAAGATTTTTTTTTAAACTGGTTTTTTAAGCGTAAAAAAAAAAAACCCCACAATTTTTTTTTTTTTTTTTTAAAAAGTTTTTTTGAAGTTTAACGTTAAAAGCTTAAAAGCATTTTTAAAAAAACTTTTGGTTTTTAAATTTTTTTTTTTTTAAAATTTAAAAAAAATTTTTTAAAATTTTTTTTAAAAACTTTATTTAAACCCTTTTTAAAAAAAACTTAAAAAATTTTAAAAAACCCTTTTATTTTATTCGTTTTTAACCTAAAACTAAAAGGAATTTTTTTTTTGAAATTTGGTTTTATTTGGTTTAACGTTAAAAAAGCTTAAAACTTATTTTAAAAACGGTTTTATTTTATTTGGTTTTAACGGTAAAAGTTTAAAAAAGCAAAATTTTTTTAACGTTTTTTTTTATCTTTTTAACGTTTAACACTAAAAAGCGAAAATTTATTTTTTTAAAAAAGCCTTTTGATTTAACGCTTTTAAGCTAAAAAGTAAAAACAGAATTTTTTAATTTTTTTAAAAATTTTTTTTTTAAATTTCCATTAAAAGTTAAAATTTATTTTAAAAAAAAAATTTTACAATTGGTTTTATCGCGTAAAAAAAAATAAAACAGAAATTATTTTTTTTTAAAATTTTTATTTCAAAATTAAAACAAAAATTTTAGCAAAAATTTTTGGTTTAACGCGTTTAAAGCAAAAAAACAAAAAAAAAATTTTTTTTTTTTTTTTTATTTTTTTTTTCAAATAAAATTAAAAAATTTTTTTTAACAAAACCCTTTTTAGTTTAATCTTTTTAAAAAAAGCATAAAAAAGACGAATTTTTTATTTTTTTTATTAATATTGCTTTTATTTAAAAGATTTCAACGAAAAATCTTTTAAAATGCTTATTTTAAAAAACAGCACGTTTTGAGTTTAATCTCTTTTAAAAAAACCCAAAAAGACGATTTTTTTATTCGTTTTTATTAATAGTTCTATTTAACCCATTTTAACGATCTAAAAAATTTAAAATGCTTATTTTAAAACAAAACAGACGTTTTGAGTTTAATCTGCGTTTTAACGCGTAAAAAAAGCATAAAAAAAAAATTTTTTTTTTTTTTTTTTTTTTTTTAAATTTTAAATTAAAATTTAAAAAAATTTTTTTTAAAAAAAGTTTTGAGTTTTAATCTGGTTTTTAAAGCGTAAAAAAGCAAAAATGACGAATTTTTTTATTTTTTTTAAATTGCTTCTATTTAAAAAATTTAAAAAATTTTAAAAGCT
>NW_027048849.1:0-7545 GCF_025399875.1 Dalotia coriaria
TTTAGATCCAAAACGTTCCAAAAAAAAGCAATAAATTTTAAAAAAATAATAAAAAAATTTTCCCTTTTATGGCCTTTTTCGCGTTAAAACGCGATTAAAAACAAAACGTGCTGTTTTTTCAAAAAGCCAAAAAATTTTTAGACGTTGAAATCGTTCAAAAAGAGCAATATTAATAAAAAGGAAAAAAAAATTTGGTTTTTTTTTGGGCCCCCCGTTAAACGCAAAAAAAACGTGCTGTTTTTTCTAAAATAAGCATTTTCAAGCATTTAGATCTGAATCGTTCAAATAGAACGCAATATTAATAAAACGATAATAAAAATTTCGTCGTTTTTTATGTGTTTTACGCGTTAAAACGCAGTTAAATCAAAACGTGCTGTTTTTCTAAAATAAGCATTTTCAAAACATTTTTGATCGTTGAAATCGTTTCAAATAGAACAATATTAATAAAAACGAATAATAAAAATTCGTCGTTTTTATGCTGTTTACGCGTTAAAACGCAGATTAAACTCAAAACGTGCTGTTTTGCTAAAAAAAAGCATTTTCAAGCATTTTAGATCGTTGAAAAACCCTTTTAAAATAGAGCAATAATAATAAAAAAGAATAATAAAAAATTCGTCGTTTTTTATGCTGTTTTTCGCGTTAAAACGCGATTAAAACTCAAAACGTTTCTGTTTTTTCTAAAATAAAACATTTTCAAGCATTTTAGATCCGTTTTAAATCGTTTTAAATAGAAGCAATATTTAAACAGATAATAAAAAATTTTGTCGTTTTTATCTGTTTTACGCGTTAAAACGAGATTAAAGCTCAAAACTTGCTGTTTTGCACAAAATGGCAGCAAGCATTTTAGATCGTTGAAATTCGTTCAAAGACGCAATATTAATAAAAACGAATAATAAAATTCGTCGTTTTTATGCTGTTTACGCAAACGCAGATTAATCAAACGTGCTGTTTTGCTTTTAAAAAAAGCATTTTCAGCATTTTGGGTCGTTGAAATCGTTCAAATGGGGAAACAATATTATAAAAAACGAATAATAAAAATTCGTCGTTTTTTATGCTGTTTTTGCACGCGTAAAGCACGCAGATTAAAACTCAAAAGGAAACGTGCTGTTTTGCTAAAATAAACATTTTCAAGCATTTTAGAGCGTTGCGTCGTTCAAATAGAAGCAATATTAATAAAAGCGAATAATAATAAAAATTTAAAACCGTTTTTATGCTTATTGTTACGCGTCAAGAGAAACGCAGATTAAAGCTCAAACACGTGCTGTTTTGCTAAAATAAACATTTTGAAAGCATTTTAGATCGTTGAAGTCGTTTCGAATAGACGCAATATTGGCAAAACGAATAGCAAAAATTCGTCGTTTTTATACTGTTTACGCGTTAAAACGCAGATTTACAGCTTTCAAAACGTGCTGTTGAAATAGAAAAAATTTTCAAGCATTTAGATCGTTGGGAAATCGTTCAAATAGAAGTAATATTAATAAAAACGAATGGCAAAATTTCGTCGTTTTTATGCTTTGTTTACGCTAACGTTAAAACGCAGATTAAAACTCAAAACGATGCTGTTTTGCTAAAATAAGCATTTTCAAGCGATCGTTGAAATCGTTCAAATAGAAGCAATATTAATAAAAACGAATAATAAAAATTCGTCGTTTTATGCTGTTTTACGCGTTAAAACGCAGATTAAAACTCAAAACGATGCTGTTTTGCTAAAATAAACATTTTCAAAATTTTTAGATCGTTAATCGTTCCAGAATAGACGCAATATTAATAAAAACAGGCCATAAAAAATTTTACCGTCGTTTTGCTGTTTTACGTTAAAACGCAGATTCAAACTCAAAACGTTAACTGTTTGCTAAAATAAAGCATTTTCAAGCATTTTTAAGATCGTTGAAATCGTTTTCAAAATAGACGAAATATTAATAAAAACAAATAATAAAAAATTTCGTCGTTTTTATACTGTTTACGCGCGTTAAAACGCTGATTAAAACTCAAAGCTGTTTGCTAAAATAAGCATTTTCGTAGGTCGTTGGGAAATGTCGTTCAAATAGACGCAATATTAATAAAAACGAATAATAAAAATTAAAACAGACATAACATTTTACGCGTTAAAACGCAGATTAAAGCTCAAAACGATGCTGTTTTTGTTAAAGAGCAATCATTTTCAAGCATTTTAGATCGTTGAAATCGTTCAAAATAGAAGCAATGAAAATAAAACGAAAGATAATATAAATTTCGTCGTTTTTATGCTGTTTTACGCCGTTAAACGCAGATTAAAACTCAAAACGTGCTGTTTTGCTAAAATAAGCATTTTCAAAGGATTTTTAGATCGTTGAAATCGTTTAAATAGAAGCAATATTGTGATAAAAGGCTTGAATAATAAAAAAATTCGATACATTTTATGCTGTTTTTACGCGTTAAAACGCAGATTGAAGCTCAAAACGATGCTGTTTTGTAAAATAAGCATATTCAAAATTTTGAATCGATTTAGGAAATCGTTCCAGACGCAATAATGGCAAAACGGTAGCAAGAAATTCGTCGTTTTTTATGCTGTTTTTACGCCCCGTTAAACGCAGATTAAAAATAAAACGTACTGTTTTGCTAAAATAAGCATTTTCAAGCACATTTTTTGGAGTCGTTGAAATCGGAAATAGACGCAATATTAATAAAAACAAATAATATAAAAAAATTTGTCGTTTTTATGCTGTTTTACGCGTTAAAACGCAGATTAAAACTCAAAACGTGCTGTTTTGTTAAAATAATCATTTTCAAGCATTTTAGATCGTTGGAAATCACGTTCAAATAGACGCAATATTAATGAAAACGAATAATAAAAATTTCGTCAGGCTTTGTGCTGTTTTGCGTTAAAACGCAGATTAAGTTCAAAACGTGCTGTTTGTTAAAATAATCATTTTCAAGCATTTTTGAATCGTTGAAATCGTTCAAATAGGCCTATTATTAATAAAAAGATAAAAATTCGTCGTTTTTATGCTGTTTTACGCGTTAAAACGCAGATTAAACTCAAAACGTGCTGTTTTACAAAATAAGCATTTTTTCAAGCATTTTAGATCGTTGAAATCGTTCAAATAGACGCAATAAAAGAAATAAAAACGAATAATAAAAATTTTGTCGTTTTATGCTGTTTTTACGCGTTAAAACGCGGAATAAAACTCAAACGTGCTGTTGTTACAAAATAATAAATTTCAGCATTTTAGATCGTTGAAATCACGTTCAAATAGACGCAATATTAATAAAAACGAATAATAAAATTCGTCGTTTTATGCTTTTTACGCGTTAAAACGCAGATTAGAAGCTCAAAACGTTGCTGTTTGCTAAAATAAGCATTTCAAGCATTTTAGATCGTTGGAAATCGTTCAAATAGGCACCCAATATTAATAAAAACGAATAATAAAAATTTCGTCACGTTTTTTATGCAGTTTTAAAACGCAGATTAAAGCTCAAAACGTGCTGTTTGCTAAAATAGCGCGGTACACAAGCATTTTAGATATTATATACCGGCGGCGTGGAAATCGTTCGATAGACGCAATATTAATAAAAACAGATAATAATAAAAATTTTGTCGTTTTATGCTGTTTTACGCGTTAAAACGCAGATTAAACTCAAAAACGACGCGCATTTTGCTAAAATAAGCATTTTCAAGCATTTTAGATCGTTGAAATCGTTCAAATAGACGCAATAATACAAAAAACGAATAATAAAATTTCGTCGTTTTTTATGCTGTTTTACTCGTTAAAACGCGCACAATTAAAACTCAAAACGATGCTGTTTTGCTTCGGTAACGTAAAACATTTCGAAACATTTTTAGATCGTTGAAATCCACGTTTCAAAAAGTGGAAACAATATTAATAAAAAACGAATAATAAAAAATTCACGTCGTTTTATGCTGTTTACGCGATTAAAACGCAGATTAAAGCTCAAAACGATGCTGTTTTGCTAAAATAATAAACATTTTTCAAAACACATTTTAGATCCTGTTGAAATCGTTCAAATAGACGCAACCATGGCAAAAACGAATAATACAAAATTTCGTCGTTTTATGCTGTTTTACGCGTTAAAACGCAGATTAAACTCAAAAAGACAACATTTTGTAAAATAAGCATTTTCAAGCATTTTTAGATCGTTGAAATCGTTCAAATAGGCACAAATAGTAATAAAACGAATAATAAAATTTCGTGTTTTTATGCTGTTTTACGCGTTAAAACTGATTAAAGCAAACGTGCTGTTTTTGCTAAAATAAGCATTTTCAAGCATTTTAGATCGTTGAAATCGTTCAAATAGGCCTGCCAATATTAATAAAAACAAATAAAAATTCAAAGTTTTGCATGCTGTTTTGCGCGTTAAAACGCAGATTAAAACTCAAACGATGCTGTTTGCGGAAATAAGCATTTTCAAGCATTTTGAGAACGTTGATCACGTTCCAAATAGAAACAATATTAATAAAACGAATAATAAAGATTCGTCGTTTTGGCAGCTCTTTACGCGTGAAACGCAGATTAAGAAAGCAAACGTGCTGTTTTGCTAAAATAAAGCATTTTCAAGCATTTAAGATCGTTGAAATCGTTCAAATAAGGCCTGGTATTCGCCAAAAACGAATAATAATAAAAATTTCGTCGTTTGTGCTGTTTTTACGCGAAACGCGCAGATTAAAGCTCAAAACGTGCTCTTTTTGCTAAAATAAAGCATTTTCAAGCACATTTTAGATCGTTTAAATCACGTTCAAATAGAGCAATAGTAATAAAACGAATAATAAAATTCGTCGTTTTTTATGCCCAATTTACGCGTTAAAACGCAGATTAAAGCTCAAAACGTGCTGTTTTGCTAAAATATCTCAGCATTTTCAAGCATTTTGGAATCGTTGCGGAATCGTTTCAAATAGACGCAATATTAATAAAAAACGAATAATAAAAATTTTTGTCGTTTTTATGCTGTTTTACTCGTTAGAAGAAACGCTGATTAAAACTCAAACGTGCTGTTTTGCTGAATAATATAAGCATTTTCAAGCATTTTTAAGATCGTTGAAATCGTTTCAAATAGAAACAATATTAATAAAAACCGAATAATAAAAATTCGTCGTTTTTATGCTGTTTTACGCGTTAAAACGCAGATTAAAAGCTCAAAACGTGCTGTTTTGCTAAAATAAGCATTTTAAAGCATTTTAGATCGTTGAAATCAATTAAATATAGAGCAATATTAATAAAACGAATAATAAAAATTTCGTCGTTTTTTATGCTTTTACGCGTTAAAACGCAGATTAAAAGTAAAACGTGCTGTTTTCTAAAATAACATTTTCAAGCATTTTAGATCGTTGAAATCGTTCAAATAGAGCAATATTAAAAAAACGAATAAAAATTTGTCATTTTTATGCTTTTACGCGTTAAAACAGATTAAAGCTCAAAACGTGCTGTTCAAAATATTTTCAAATCATTTTTAACATTTAGATCGTTGAAATCGTTCAAATAGACGCAATATTAATAAAACGAATAATAAAAAATTTCGTCGTTTTATGCTGTTTTACGCGTTAAAACGCAGATTAAACTCAAAACGTGCTGTTTTTTTAAAATAAGCATTTTCAAGCATTTTAATCGTTGAAATCGTTAAATAAACAAATTAATAAAAAACGAATTAAAATTTCGCGTTATAGCTGTTTTACGCGTAAAACGCAGTTTAAAGCTCAAAACGTGCTGTTTTGCTAAAATAGCATTTTAACATTTTAGATCGTTGAAATCGTTTAAAAGAAATAAATTAATAAAAAATATTAAAACATTTAAGTTTTAACGTTATTTGCAATTAAAAGCCCAAACGTGCTGTTTTTAATAAATTTCAAATTTAGATCGTTGAAATCGTTCAATGACGCAATATTAAAAAACATAATAAAAAATTTTCCCTTTAGCGGTTTACGTGTTTGCTAAAATAAAACTCAAAACTGCTGTTTTGCTAAAAACTTTTCAAGCATTTGATCGTTGAAATCGTAAAAAAAACAATATTAATAAAACGAATATAAAAATTCGTCGTTTTATGCTGTTTTACGCGTTGCAAAAGCAGATTAAAGCATAATCGTTGTTAACATTTTCAAAGCATTTTAGATCGTTGAAATAAAGTTCAATAGAAACTATTAGTAAAACGAAAAAGTAAAATCGTTTTTTAAATTTGCGTTAAACAGTTTAAAGCTCAAAATGCTTTTTTGCCAATAATAAATTCAATTTAATCGTTGAAATAAAAAAGGGTGTTTTACTAAAATAAGATTTTCAATCATTTTAGATCGTTTAAACGTTCAAATAGACGCAAATTAATAAAAAAAAGAATAATAAAAATTTTCGTTTTTTTGCTGTTTTACGCGTAAAAACGCAGATTAAAGCTCAAAACGGCTGTTTTTAAAATAAGCATTTCAAGCATTTTAGATCGTTGAAATCGTTCAAATAGAAGCAATATTAATAAAAAAGGGAAAAATAAAATTTGCGTTTTATGTGTTTTACGCGTTAAAACGCAGATTAAAGCTCAAAACGAGTTTTGCTAAAAAAAAGCATTTTCGCCCTTTTAAACGTTTAAATCGTTTAAATAGAAGCAATATTAATAAAAACGAATAATAAAAAATTTTTAATTTTATGTGTTTTACGCGTTAAAAAGGATTTGCTCAAAACGTGTGTTTTGCTAAAATAAATTTTCAAGCATTTTAGATCGTTGAAAGTTCAAATAGACGCAAAATTTAAAAAAAAAACGAATAATAAAAAATCGTTTTATGCTGTTTACCCTTAAAAAAGCAGATTAAAAACTCAAAACGTGCTTTTTTCTAAAATAAGCATTTTCAAGCATTTTTGATCGTTGAAATCGTTCAAATAGACGCAATATTAATAAAAACGAATAATAAAAATTTCGCCGTTTTATGCGTTTACGCGTTAAAACGCAGAATAAAGCTCAAAACGTGCTGTTTTGCTTAAATAAGCATTTTCAAGCATTTTAGATCGTTGAAACGTTCAAATATAAGCAATATTAATAAAAACGAATAATAAAAAATTCGTCGTTTTAGGTGTTTACGCGTTAAAACGCAGATTAAAGCTCAAAACGTGCTGTTTTGCTAAAATAAGCATTTTCAAGCATTTTAGATCGTTGAAATCGTTTAAATAGAAGCAATATTGATAAAAAACGAATAAAAATTCGTCATTTTGCTGTTTTACGCGTTAAACGCAGATTAAAGCTCAAAACGCTGTTTTGCAAATAAGCATTTCGCATTTTAGATCGTTGAAATCGTTTAAATAGAAGCAATATTAATAAAAAGAATAATACGTCGTTTTTGCTGTTTTACGCGTTAAAACCCAGAATAAAAGCTCAAACGTGCTGTTTTACTAAAAATAAGCATTTTCAATCATTTTAATCGTTGAAATGTTCAAAGACGCATTAATCGAATAATAAAATTTGCGTTTTATGCTGTTTTACGCAAAACGCAGATTAAAGCTCAAACGTGCTGTTTTGCTAAAATAAGCATTTTCAAGCATTTTAGATCGTGAAATCGACATAAAAAAAAAATTTTTT
>NW_027048850.1:0-7530 GCF_025399875.1 Dalotia coriaria
AAAGAAATTTTTTTTAAATTTTTTTATTTTAAAATTTTTTTTTTGAAAAAATTTTTTAAAAAAAAATTAAATTTAAAAAGCCGGTTTTATTTTCCTTTTCGGAAAACAAAAAACGGGAAAAATTTTATTATTCGTTTTTTTAAAATTTTTATTTTTAAGATTTAAAAAAATTTAAAATTTTTTTAAAAACGCAGTTTTTAGGTTTAATCTGCGTTTTAACCTCCAAAACCAAAAAAACAAAATTTTTTTTTTTTTTTTTTTTTAAATTTCTTTTATTTGAAAATTTACAAAAAAAGGAAAATGCTTATTTTTAAAACAGCATTTTTGGGGGAATTTTTTTTCCCTTTTAAAAAAAAAAAAATTTTAAATTTTGTTTTTTTTAAAAATTTTTTTTTTCACAACGTTAAAATTTAAAATGTTTTTTAGCAAAACAAGGTTTTTTTTCGTTTTAACGCTAAAAAAACCAAAAAAATTTTTTTTTTTTTTAAAAGCGTTTTTTAACCTTTTTGGTTTAAAAGGAAAAGAATTTTTAAAAACGTTTATTTTTTTTTCGTTTTCAAAAAAAAATTTTTATATTTTTTAAAAATTGTTCATTTCTTTTAACGCAAAAGTAAAAAAAAAACCCTTTTATTTTAAATTTGGGTTTTGGTAAAACAAAAAACCTTTTTAAAAGTTTTTTAAAAAATTCGTTTTTCCCTTTAAAAAGAAAAAAAAAAGAAAATTTTTTTTTTTAAAAAAAAACCCCTTTTTATTTAACATTTTAACGTAAAAAGCTTTGAAAAAATTTTTTTTTTTTTTTTTAATTTTTTTAACGTTTAACGAACCCAAATTTTTTAAAAAAGTTTTTTTAAAAACATTTGATTTAACGCTTTTAAGGGAAATTTTAAAAAAACGACAAAATTTTTTTTAAATTTGTTTTTTTTAACGCGAAAGGTTTAAAAAGAAAAAATTTAAAAAATTTTTTTAAAAAAGGTTTTTACTTTTTTTTAAAAAAAAAAAACGACGTTTTTATTTTTTTTTTTAAAGCGTTAAACAACAAAATTAAAAATTAAAAATTTTTTTACAAAACGCCTTTTGACTTTAATTGGTTTTTAAAAAAAAAAAAAAAAATTTTTTTTTTTAATTGGGCCCTTTTTAACGTTTAACACAAAAAAAGCTTATTTTGAAAAACTTTTTGGGTTTTCGTTTTAACGCTGGGGAAAAAAGTTTTTTTAACGTTTTTACTAACTCTTTTTTTTAAAATTTTTTAAAAAAGGGAAATTAAAATTTTTTAAAATGGTTTTGGGAAAAACTTTTGATTTTTTTTCCCAAAACAAAAAAAACGTTTTTTTTTTTCGTTTTTAAAAGCTTAGAATTTCGTTAAAATGTTGAAAATTTTTCAAAACCAAATTTTTTTTTTAAAATTTTTTAAAGCGTAAAAAAACCTAAAAACGCAAAATTTTTAAACGTTTTTTTTGCTTTAAATTTAACGTTAAAATTTAAAAAGTTATTTTTTAAAAAAAAAGGGGGTTTTTTTTTTTTTCCCCCAAAAAAAATAAAAACCCCTTTTTTTTTAATATTGTTTATTTGCCAAAAAGATTAAAATCTTAAAATGCTTTTTGAAAAAGCCTTTTAGAATTGGTTTTAACGCGTAAAAAAAAAAAAAAGAAATTTTTATTATTCGTTTTTTTTTTTTTTTTAAGATTTCAACGACTAAAATGCTTTTAAAATTTATTTTAAAAAACAGGTTTTTAGTTTTAATCTGCGTTTTAAAAAAAAAAAAAAAATTTTTTTTTTTTTTTTTTTTTCTTTTTTGGGTTTCAACGATTAAAATGCTTGAAAATGTTATTTTAGGAAAAAACCCTTTTTAGAATCTGCGTTTTAACGCGTAAAACGCAAAAACCAATTTTTTTTTTCGTTTTTTTTTAATATTGCTCTATTTGAACGATTTCAAACCAAAATGCAAAATTTATTTTAAAAAACAGGGGTTTTTTGGTTTAACCCAAAAAAATAAAACAAAATTTTAAGTTTTTTATTTTTATTTGGTTTTTTTTAAAAAAAGAAAAATTTAAAAAAAAAAACCAAATTTTTTAATTTTTAACCAAAAAAAAAAAAAATTTTTTATTTTTTAACGTTTTTTTTAATATTCCATTTAAGTTTAATCTAAAATTTTAAAAGCTTTTTTTAAAAATTTTTGGTTTTTAACGCGAAGCTAAAAAAATAAAAAGTTTTTTTTCTTTTTTTTAACTTCATTTTAAGTTTTAAGAAAATGGGAAAAAATTTTTTTAACGCCCTTTTTTGCTTTTTTCGCTTTTAACGCGAAAAAAAACGGAAAATTTTTTTTATTCGTTTTTTATTAAAATGGTTTTTAAATTTCAAAACCAAAAAAATTTATTTTTCAAAAAACAAAAGGTTTTTTTAATTTTGTTTTAACCCTAAAAAAAAAACGCTTTTTATTTTTCGTTTTTTTTTTGCCATTTAACGATTTAAATCTAAAATGTTGAAAAAGCTTTTTTTTCAAAAAAGCTTTTATTTAACCTTTAACGCAAAAAATGGGAAATTTTTTTTATGTTTTTTTAAAATTTTTTATTTAACCAAGTTAAAAACTTAAAAAACTTTTTTTAGCAAAAAAGCAGGGGTTTTTTTCGTTTTTTTAAAACGCTAAAAAAAACGACAAATTTTGTTTTTTTGGAAACCTTTTTTTAAATTGCGTTTTAACGGTTTCCGTTTTAAAAAAAAATTTATTTTTTAAAAAAGCCTTTTGAAATTCCAACGCTAAAAAACCTAAAAAGCAAATTTTTTTTTTTTTTCGTTTTTTTTTTCTTTTAACGTTTAACGATAAAAAAAAATTTATTTTTTAAAAAACCCTTTTTGGTTTAACGTTTTTTTCTTTAAAAAATTTTTAAAAAGGGAAATTTTATTATTTGTTTTTTTTAAGCGTTTTTTAAAAGATTTAACGACAAAAATTTATATTTTTTAAAAACGCCTTTTTTAGTTTTTCTTGGTTTTTAAAAGGTAAAAACAAAAAAACAATTTTTATTTTTTTTTTATTTAAAGCTTTTGAAAATTTTAAACCCTAAAATCTTATTTTACAAAAAATTTTTTTTGCTTTAATTTCTTTTAAGCAAAACAGCTTTAAAAAAATTTTTTTTTCGTTTTTTAAAAAAAAGGGGGGTTTACGTTAAAAACTTGAAAAACATTTTTAGAAAAAACAAAATTTTAAAATTTTTCAAAGCGTTTTCTAAAAAAACTTTAAAAAGCAAAAAAAAATTTTTTTTTATTCGTTTTTAAGATTTGGGTTAAAAATTAAACTGAATTTAAAAAGCAAAGGTTTATCTGCGTTTTTAAAAAAAAGCATAAAAACGAGTTTTATTATTTTTTTTTAATTTTCCTTTTTTAATTTCATTTAAAAATTAAAAAATTATTTTGAAAAAGATTTTTAGCAAAACGCGTTTTGCTAAAAAAAACAAAAAAAAATTTTTTTATTTTTTTTTTTTTTTTGGTTTTTTAAGTTTAAAACCCAAAATTTTAAAAGTTTTTTAAAAAAGCACGTTTTAGCTTTAATCTGCGTTTTTTAAAGCGTAAAACAGCATAAAACAGCAGATTTTTATTATTCGTTTTCTAATAATATTGCTTCTATTTGAACGATTTCAACGATCGTCTTGAAAATGCTTATTTTAGCAAACAGCACGTTTTGAGCTTTAATCTGCGTTTTAACGCGTAAATCAACATAAAACGACAGAAATTTTTATTATTCGTTTTTTATTCGTCGCGATTTTATTTGAACGGTTGATTTCGCGATCTAAAATGCTTGGCGGCCGATTTGTTTGGCAAAACGGCACGTGCGGCACATCTGCGTTTAACGTAAACAGCATAAAACGACGGTACTGTGTGCGTTTTTACATTAATATTGCATCTGTTTGAACGATTTCAGCGATCTAAAATGCTTGAAAATGCTTATTTTAGCGAACCGTTTTCAGGCTTTAATCGCGCGAACAACGCGTAGGCGGCATAAAAGGCGGCGAAATTTTTATTATTTGTTTTTATTAATATTGCGTCTATTGGAACGATTTCAACGATCTAAATGCTTGGAAACTGATTATTTCGCGAAACGGCGCGTTTTGGAGCTTTAATCACCGTTTTAACGCGTAAACAGCATAAAACGGCAAGTGCGCATTGTCGTTTTGACGTGATAGCGTCTTTTTATTAACTGTGCGTCTGTTGAACGGTTCCAGCGATCTAAAGTGCTTGAAGTAGTTATTTTAGCAAACAGCGTTTAGAGCTTTAATCTGCGTTCAGCGCGCGTAAACAGCATAAAACGACGAATTTTTTACGTATTTCGTTTTATTAATGCGTCTGTTGGGCGATTTCAGCGATAAAATGCTTGAAAATGCTTATTTTAGCAAAACGGCACGTTTTGAGCTTTAATCTGCGTTTTGGCGTAGTAAACGGCGGCAGTATTATTATTCGTTTTTTTATTAATATTGCGTCTATTTGAACGATTTCAACGATCAAATCGCTGAAAATGATTATTTTTAGCAAAACAGCACGTTTTGAAGGCTTTAATCTGCGTTTAACGCGCGTAAAACGCGTAAAAACGACGAATTTTTTTTTGTTCATTTTTATTAATATTGCTTCTATTTCCAAGACGATTTCAACGATAAAATGCTTGAAAATGCTTATTTTAGCAAAACAGCACGTTTTGAGGCTTTAATCTTTCGCGTTTTAACGCGTAAACAACATAAAACGACGAAATTTTTATTATTCGTTTTTATTAATATTGCGTCTATTTGAACGATTTCAACAATCTAAATTAGCGAAAATGATTATTTTTTAATGGCAAAACAGCACGTTTGTTTTGCGGGCTTTAAATGCCGTTTTAACGCGTAAAACAGCATAAAACGACGAATTTTTATTTGTTCGTTTTAATATTGCGTCTATTTGAACGATTTCAACGATCACGAAAGTAGCAGAAATGCTTATTTTGGCAAAACAACACGTTTGGAAGCTTCGTGCGTTTAACGCGTAAAACAAGCATAAAACGACGAAATTTACGCATTTATTTGTTTTTATTAATATTGTCTCTATTTGAACGATTTCAACGATCTAAAATAGCGAAAATGATTATTTTAGCAAAACAGCACATTTTGAGCTTTAATCTGCGGCGGCATAAAAACAACGATTTTTATTATTCGTTTTATTAATGTGCTGCTCTATTTGAACGATTTCCAACGATCAAATGCTTGAAAAATGCTTATTTTAGCAAACAGCGCATTTTTGAGAGCTTTGATCTGCGTTTTAACGCGTAAATCAGCATAAAACGACGAGAATTTTATTTATTCGTTTTTATTAATCATACGCACGCGTTTATTTAGAACATTAACGGTAAATGCTTGAAAATGCTTATTTTAGCAAAAACGCTACGTTTTAGCATTTAATCTGCGTTTTGCGCCCAAACAACATAAAACGACGAATTTTATTATTCGTTTTTTATTATATTGCTGCGTCTGTTGAACGATTTCGGCGATCACAAAATGCTTGAAAATGCTTATTTTTAGCAAAACAGCACGTTTTGAGCTTTTAATCTGCGTTTTTAACGCGTAAAACAGCATAAAACGACGAAATTTTATTATTTTGTTTTATTAATATTGCGTCTATTGGAACGATTTCAGCGATCTAAAATGGCGACTGATTATTTTGGCAAAACAGCACATTTTGGGCAATCTGCGTTTAACGCGTAAACGCATAAAACGACGAGGTACCCATTATTCGTTTTGACGTGATAGCGTCTTTTTATTAAGCGTAAAGTGTTTGAACGATTTCAACGATCTAAAGTGCTTGAAAATAGTTATTTTAGCAGCAAAACAGCACGTTTTGAGCTTTAATGGAACAACGCGTAAACAGCATAAAACGACGGGTACATTATTCGTTTTTTATTAATATTGCGCGTCTATTTGAACGATTTCAACGATCTAAAATGCTTGAAAATGCTTATTTTAAGCAAAACAGCGTTTTGAGCTTTAATCTGCGTTTTAGCGCGTAAAACAGCATAAAACGACGATTTTATTATTCGTTTTTTATTAATATTGCTTCATTTGAACGATTTCAACGATCTAAATGCTTGAAAATGCTTATTTAGCAAAACAGCACGTTTTGAGCTTTAATGCGTTTTAACGCGTAAAACAGCATAAAACGACGAATTTTATTATTCGTTTTATTCATATTGCTTCTATTTGAACGATTTCAACGATCTAAAATGCTAATAACTTTTAGCAAAACAGCACGTTTTGAGCTTTAATCAGCGTTTTAACGCGTAAAACAGCATAAAAAACGACGAATTTTTTATTATTCGTTTTATTAATATTGCGTCTATTTGAAAGATTTCAACGATATAAAATGCTTGAAAATGCTTATTTTAGCAAAACATCACGTTTTGAGCTTTAACAGCGTTTTAACGCGTAAAAGCAAAAACGACGAAATTTTTATTATTCGTTTTTATTAATATTGCGTCTATTTGAACGATTGCAACGATCTAAAATGCTTGAAAATGCTTATTTTAGCAAAACAGACGTTTTAAGCTTTAATCTGCGTTTTAACGCTAAACAGCATAAAAACGACGAATTTTATTATTCGTTTTTTATTAATATTACTTCTATTTGAACGATTTCAACCATCTAAAATGCTTGAAAATGCTTATTTTACGCAAAACAGCACGTTTGAGCTTTAATCTGCGTTTTAACGCGTAAATCAGCATAAAACGACGAATTTTTTATTATTCGTTTTTATTAATATTGCGTCTATTTGAACGATTTCAACGATCTAAAAATGCTTGAAAATGCTTATTTTAGCAAAACAGCACGTTTTGAGCTTTAATCTGCGTTTTAACGCGAAAACAGCATAAAAACGACGAATTTTTATTATTCGTTTTATTAATATTGCTTCCATTTGAACGATTTCAACGATCTAAAATGCTTGAAATGCTTTTTTTTAGCAAAAACAGCACGTTTTGAGCTTTATTCTGCGTTTTAACGGTAAAACAGCATAAAAAAGACGAAATTTTTATTATTCGTTTTTTTAATATTTGCGTCTATTTGAACGATTTCAACGATCTAAAATGCTTGAAAATGCTTATTTTACGCAAAACACACGTTTTGAGCTTTTAATCTGCGTTTTAACGCATAAAACAGCATAAAATGACGAATTTTTATTATTCGTTTTTATTAATATTGCTTCTATTTAAACGATTTCAACGATCTAAAATGCTTGAAATGCTTATTTTAGCAAAACAGCCGTTTTGGCTTTAATCTGCGTTTTTAACCCTAAAACAGCATAAAAGACGAATTTTTTATTATTCGTTTTTATTAATATTGCTTCTATTTGAACGATTTCAACGATCTAAAAATGCGAAAATGCTTATTTTAGCAAAACAGCACGTTTTGGTTTAATCTGCGTTTTAACCGCGTAAAACAGCATAAAACGACGAAATTTTATTATTCGTTTTATTAAATTTCGTCTATTTAAACGATTTCAACGATCTAAAATGCTTGAAAA
>NW_027048851.1:0-7527 GCF_025399875.1 Dalotia coriaria
TGCTTGAAAATGCTTATTTTAGCAAAAAAAGCCGTTTTTTAGCTTTTTAAACTGCGTTTTAACGCGTAAAAAAAGGGAAAAACGACGAATTTTTTTATTCGTTTTTTTTTAATATTCTTCTATTTGAACGATTTCAACGATCTAAAATGCTTGAAAATGCTTATTTTAGCAAAAAAGCACGTTTGAGCTTTAATCTGGAACGCGTAAAACACATAAAACGACGAATTTTTTATTATTCGTTTTTTTATTGCGTCTATTTGAACGATTTCAACGATCTAAAATGCTTGAAAATGCTTATTTTTGAAACAGCCGTTTTGAGCTTTATTCTGGAACGCGTAAAAACATAAAAAAGACGAAATTTTTTTTTTTCGTTTTTTTTTTTTTGCGTCTTTTTGAACGATTTCAACGATCTAAAAAGCGAAAATGCTTATTTTTGCAAAAAAAGCCCTTTGACTTTTTAAACTGCGTTTTTTAAAGCGTAAAAAACAAAAACGACGAATTTTTATTATTCGTTTTTATTAATATTGCTTCTATTTGAACGATTTCAACGTTAAAAAAGCTTGAAAATGCTTTTTTTCAAAACAGCCGTTTTGAGCTTTTTTTGCGGTTTTTAAAGCGTAAAACACATAAAACGACGAAATTTTATTTTTGTTTTTTTTTTGGGCTTTGGGGAAAAAAACGATCTAAAATGGGGAAAAAGCTTTAACAAAACAAACCCTTTGGGCTTTATTCTGCGTTTTAACGCGGAAAACCATAAAACGAGGAATTTTTTTTCGTTTTTTTTTTTTTGCGTCTTTTGAACGATTTAACGATCTTGCTTTAAAATCTTATTTTTAGCAAAACAGCCGTTTGAGCTTTAATCGGTTTTAACGTAAACAGCATAAAACGCGAATTTTTTTATTCGTTTTTTTTAATTTTCTTTTTTTGAACGATTTCAACGATCTAAAAAGCTTGAAAATGCTTATTTTAGCAAAACAGCACGTTTTGAGCTTTAATCTGCGTTTTAACGCGTAAAACAGCATAAAACGACGAATTTTTATTATTCGTTTTATTAATATTGCGTCTATTTGAACGATTTCAACGATCTAAAATGCTTGAAAATGCTTATTTTTAGAAACAGCACGTTTTGAAATTTTATTCTGCGTTTTAACGCGTAAAAGCATAAAACACGAAATTTTTATTATTCGTTTTTATTTTAAATTGCGTCTATTGAACGATTTCAACGATCTAAATGTTGAAAATGCTTATTTTTAGAAAACAGCACGTTTTGAGCTTTAATCTGCGTGTTTAACGCGTAAAACAGCATAAAACGACGAATTTTTATTCGTTTTTAATTAATATCGTCTATTTGAACGATTTCAACATCTAAAATGCTTGAAAATGCTTATTTTAGAAAACAGCACGTTTTGAGCTTTAATCTGCGTTTTAACGCGTAAAACAGCTAAAACACGAAATTTTTATTATTCGTTTTTTATTAATATTGTTATTTGAACGATTAATTTCAAGCCTTATTTTAGCAAAACAACACGTTTTGAGCTTTAATCTGCGTTTTTAAGCGTAAAACAGCATAAAAAAGACGAATTTTTTTATTCGTTTTTTTTTAATATTGCTTCTATTTGAACGATTTCCCAAAGATCTAAAATGCTTTGAAAATGCTTATTTTAGCAAAACAGCACGTTTGGCTTTTTAAACTGCGTTTTAACGCGTAAAACAACCAAAAAAAGACCCTTTTAAATTTTTCGTTTTTTTTAATATTGCCCTCTTTTGGGAAAGAAATTTCCCAAAGATCTAAAAAGCTTGAAAATGCTTATTTTTTTTAAAAAAAGCACATTTGGGCTTTTTTTCTGCGTTTTAAACGCGTAAAACAAAACCCCACAGGAAATTTTTTTTATTCGTTTTTTTTTTTTATTGCGTCCCATTTGAACGATTTCAACGATTTTAAAATCTTGGAAAAATGCTTATTTTTTGCAAAACAAAACACGTTTTGAGCTTTTTAAACGCGTTTTAACGCGTAAAACAAGCATAAAACGACGAAATTTTTTTTATTCGTTTTTTTTTTAATATTTTCTTCTATTTGAACGTTTTTAACGATCTAAAATCTTGAAAATGCTTATTTTAGCAAAAAGCACGTTTTGAGCTTTTTAAACTGCGTTTTAACGCGTAAAACAGCATAAAACGACGGGAAAAATTTTATTCGTTTTTTTTAATATTTTCGTCCATTTTTAACGATTTCAACGATCTAAAATGCTTGAAAATCCCTTTTTTTAGCAAAAAAGCACGTTTTGAAGGGTTTTAATCTGCGTTTTTAAAGCGTAAAAAAGCATAAAACGACGAATTTTTTTTTATTCGTTTTTATTAAAATTTTTTTTTTATTTGAACGATTTCAACGATCAAAATGGGGAAAATGCTTATTTTACAAAAAGCCGTTTTTGGTTTTAAACTGCGTTTTAACGCGTAAAAAAAAGCATAAAAACGACGAAATTTTTATTATTCGTTTTTTTTTAATATTGCGTCTATTTGAACGATTTCAACGATCTAAAATGCTTGAAAATGCTTATTTTAGGGAAAACAGCACGTTTTGAGCTTTATTCTGCGTTTTAACGCGTAAAACAACATAAAACGACGAAGTTTTTATTATTCGTTTTTTTTTTTTATTGCGTCTATTTGAACGATTTCAACGATCTAAAATGCTTGAAAATGCTTATTTTGCAAAAAAAGCACGTTTTGAGCTTTAATCTGCGTTTTTAACGCGTAAAACAGCATAAAACGACGAAATTTTTATTATTCGTTTTTTTTTAATATTGCGTCCATTTGAACGATTTCAACGATCTAAAATGCTTGAAAATGCTTATTTTAGCAAAACAGCACGTTTTTAGCTTTAATCTGCGTTTTAACGCGTAAAAAAGCATAAAACGACGAATTTGTTATTATTCGTTTTTATTAATATTACCTTTATTTAACGATTTCAACGATCTAAAAAGCTTGAAAATGCCCATTTTAGCAAAAAAGCACGTTTTGAGCTTTAATCTGCGTTTTAACGCGTAAAACGGGATAAAACGACGAATTTTTTTTTATTCGTTTTTATTTGCGTCTATTTGAACATTTCAACGATCAAAAATGCTTGAAAAAAGCTTATTTTTTGCAAAAAAAGCACGTTTTGAGCTTTTTAAACTGCGTTTTAACCCCGTAAAACAGCATAAAACGACGAAATTTTTTATTATTCGTTTTTTTTTTTTATTGCGTCTATTTGAACATTTCAACGATCTTAAAGCTTGAAAATGTTTTTTTTAGCAAAACAGCACGTTTTGGGGCTTTTTAAACTGCGTTTTTAAAGCGTAAAACAACATAAAAAAAGACAATTTTTTTTTATTCGTTTTTATTAATATTGCTTCTATTTAACGATTTCAACGATCTAAAAAAGTTTAAAAAAGCTTATTTTAGCAAAACAGCACGTTTTGAGTTTTTTTCTGCGTTTTAACGCGTAAAACAAACCCTAAAACGACGAAATTTTTTTTATTCGTTTTTTTTTTTTTATTGCGTCTATTTGAACGGGTTTCAACGATTTAAAATGCTTGAAAAAAGCTTATTTTAGCAAAAAAGCACGTTTTGAGCTTTTTAAACCCGCGTTTTAACGCGTAAAACAACTTTTTAAAAAAGGGCGAAATTTTATTATTCCCTTTTTTTTAATATTGCGTCCATTTAACGATTTCAACGATCTAAAAAAGCTTGAAAAAGTTTTAGCAAAACAGCACGTTTTGAGCTTTAATCTGCGTTTTAACGCGTAAAACAGCATAAAAAAACGAATTTTTTTTATTCGTTTTTATTAATATTGCTTCTATTTGAACGATTTCAACGATCTAAAATGCTTGAAAATGCTTATTTTAGCAAAACAAAACAATTTTGAGCTTTTTAAACCGTTTTAACGCGTAAAAAAAACATAAAAACGACGAATTTTACATTGTTTTTTATTAATATTGCTTCTATTTTTAAACGGGTTTTTAACGATCTAAAATGCTTGAAAATGCTTTTTTAGCAAAACAGCCCTTTTGAGCTTTAATCTGCGTTTTAACGCGAAAAACAACATAAAACGACGAAATTTTTTTTATTCGTTTTTTTTTTTTTATTGCGTCTATTTGGGGAAAGATTTCCCAAAGGGTCTAAAAAAGCTTGAAAACATTTTAGCAAAACAGCATTTTTTGGTTTAATCTTCCCTTTTAACGCGTAAAAAATGCATAAAAAAGACGAATTTTTTTTTTATTCGTTTTTTTTTAATATTGCTTCTTTGAACGATTTCAACGATCTAAAATGCTTGAAAATGCTTATTTTTTGCAAAACAGCCCTTTTTAGTTTTTCCTGCTTTTTTAAAGAAAAAAGCATAAAGACGACAAAATTTTTATTATTCGTTTTTTTTAATATTGCGCCCCCTTTTAACGGGTTTCCCCAAAGATCTAAAATGCTTGAAAAAACTTATTTTAGCAAAACAGCACATTTGGGCTTTTTTTCTGCGTTTTAACCCTAAAACAACATAAAAAAGACGGAAATTTTTTTTATTCGTTTTTTTTTTTTTATTGCGTCTAGGGAAAGGGTTTAAACGATCTAAAATGCTTGAAAAAAGCTTATTTTAGCAAAACAACCGTTTTGAGTTTTTTAAACTGCGTTTTAACGCGAAAAAAACATAAAAAAAGGGCGAAATTTTTTTTTATTCGTTTCTTATTAATATTGCGGGCTATTTGAACGATTTCAACGATCTAAAAAAAGCTTGAAAATGCTTATTTTAGCAAAAAAAGCACGTTTTTAGTTTTTAAACTGCGAACGCGTAAAACAGGGATAAAAAAGACGAATTTTTTTTTATTTGTTTTTTTTAAATAGTTTTTAAGGGGAACGATTTAAAAGATCCCAAAATGCTTGAAAATGCTTATTTTAAAAAAACAGCACGTTTTGAGTTTTTAAACTGCGTTTTTAAAGCGTAAAAAAAGCAAAAAAAAAAAGACGAAATTTTTTTTTTATTGGTTTTTTTTAATATTTTCTTCTATTTGAACGATTTCAACGATCTAAAAAAGCTTGAAAAAGCTTATTTTAGCAAAAACAGCACGTTTTGGTTTTAAACTGGCCCTTTTAACGCGTAAAAACAGCATAAAAAAGACGAAATTTTTTTTTATTCGTTTTTATTAATATTGCGTCCCATTTGGGAAAGATTTCCAAAAGATCTAAAATGCTTGAAAATGCTTATTGCTTATTTAACAAAACAGCACGTTTTGAGTTTTAATCTGCGTTTTAACTGAAAACAGCATAAAAAAGACAATTTTTATTATTCGTTTTTTATTAATATTGATTCTATTTGAACGATTTCAACGATCTAAAATGCTTTGAAAATGCTTATTTTAGCAAAACAGCACGTTTTTTAGCTTTAATCTGCGTTTTAACGCGTAAAACAGCATAAAAAAGACGAAATTTTTTATTATTCGTTTTTATTAATATTGCGTCTATTTGAACGATTGCAACGATCTAAATGCTTAAAAATGCTTATTTTAGCAAAACAGCACGTTTGAGCTTTTATTCTGCGTTTAACGCGTAAAAACATAAAACGACGAAATTTTTATTATTCGTTTTTATTTTATTGCGTCTATTTGAAACGATTTCAACGATCTAAAATGCTTTTAAAATGCTTTTAGCAAAACAGCACGTTTAGTTTTAATCTGCGTTTTAACGCGTAAAACGATAAAAACGACGAAAATTTTTTATTATTCGTTTTTATTAATATTGCGTCTATTTAACATTGAACGATCTAAAATGCTTGAAAATGCTTACTTTACAAAACAGCACGTTTTGAGCTTTAACGCGTTTTAACGCGTAAAACAGCATAAAAACGACGAAATTTTATTATTCGTTTTATTAATATTGCGTCTATGAACGATTCAACGGGTCTAAATGCTTGAAAATGCTTATTTTAAGAAACAGCACGTTTTTAGCTTTATTCTGCGTTTTAACGCGTAAAACAGCATAAAAAAGACGAAGATTTTTTTTTCGTTTTTATTTTTTGCGTCTATTGAACGATTTAGATCTAAAATGCTTGAAATGCTTTATTTTAGCAAAACAAACACGTTTTGAGCTTTAATCTACTTTAACGCGTAAAAGAGCATAAAAATTTACGATTTTTTATTCGTTTTTATTAATATTGCTTATTTAAAACGATTTCAACGATCTAAAATGCTTGAAAATGCTTTTTTAGCAAAACAGCACGTTTTGAGCTTTAATCTGCGTTTTAACGCGTAAAACAGCATAAAACGACGAATTTTATTATCTGTTTTATTAATATTGCGTCTATTTGAACGATTTCAACGATCTAAAATGCTTGAAAATGCTTATTTTACAAACAGCACGTTCTGAGCTTTATTCTGCGTTTAACGCGTAAAACAGCATAAAAACGACGAAATTTTTATTATTCGTTTTTATTTTATTGCGTCTATTTGAACGATTTCAAAGATCTAAAATGCTTGAAAATGCTTATTTTAGCAAAACAGCACGTTTTGAGCTTTAATCTGCGTTTTAACGCGTAAAACAGCATAAAACGACGAATTTTTTATTATTCGTTTTATTATATTGCTTCTATTTGAACGATTTCAAGCGATCTAAAATGCTTGAAAATGCTTATTTTAGCAAAACAGCATCGTTTTGAGCTTTAATCTGCGTTTTAACGCGTAAAACAGCATAAAAACGACGAATTTTTATTATTCGTTTTTTATTAATATTGCGTCTATTTGAACGATTTCAACGATCTAAAATGCTTGAAAATGCTTATTTTAGCAAAACAACACGTTTTGAGCTTTAATCTGCGTTTTACGCGTAAACAGCATAAAACGACGAATTTTTATTATTCGTTTTATTAATATTGCTCTATTTGAACGATTTCAACGATCTAAAATGTTTGAAAATGCTTATTTTAACAAAACAGCACGTTTTGGTTTAACTGCGTTTAACTCGTAAAACAGCATAAAACGACGAATTTTATTATTCGTTTTTATTAATATTGTTCTATTTGAACGATTTCAACGATTAAAATGCTTGAAAATGCTTATTTTAGCAAAACAGCACGTTTTGAGCTTTAATCTGCGTTTTAACGCGTAAACAGCATAAAAACACGAAATTTTTATTATTCGTTTTATTAATATTGCGTCTATTTGAACGTGCAATCAAAATGCTTGAAAATGCTTACTTTAGCAAAACAGCACGTTTTGAGTTTTAATCTGCGTTTTAACGCGTAAAACAGCATAAAACGACGAACTTTATTATTCGTTTTTATTAATATTGCTTCTATTTGAACGATTTCAACGATCTAAAATGCTTGAAAATGCTTATTTTAACAAAACAGCACGTTTGAGCTTTGATCTGCGTTTTAACTCGTAAACAGCATAAAACGATAAATTTTTATTATTCGTTTTTATTAATATTGCTATTTAACGATTTCAACGTCTAAAATGCTTGAAAATGCTTAATTTTCAACGCATCTAACAGCATCGCTTGAAAAAA
>NW_027048852.1:0-7513 GCF_025399875.1 Dalotia coriaria
TAAATTTTTTGGGTAAAATAAAACTAAAAAATTTCGTTGTTTTTTTTTTGGGTTTTTTAAAACGAAATAAAAACTCAAAAATTGGTTTTTTTTTAAAAAACATTTTTAAATTTTAAAAGTTTAAAAATTTTAAAAACCAAAATTTTAAAAAAGAATTAAAAATTTTGTTTTTTATGGTTTTTTAAAAACGGAATTTAAAAAAAAAAACGTGTTTTGCTTAACTTTAAGCATTTTTAACTTAAATCTTTTAAAAAAGCAAAATTTTTTAAAAAAAAAAAAAAAAAATTTTGTTTTTTAGCTTTTATTAAAACGAAATTAAAATAAAATCTGTTTTCTTAAGCTTTAAAAACATTTTTAACTTAAATCGTTCAAATAAAGCAAAATTTTAAAAAAAAATTAAAAAATTTTTTATCGTTTTTTGCCTTAAAAAAAAATTTAAACTCCTGCTGTTTTGCAAAAAAGCTTTAAGCATTTTTTAGTTTAAAAAAAAATTCAAAGCGCAAAAAAATAAAAAAAAAATAATAAAAACCTTTTTTTTTTTCCTTAAAACTGTTAAAAAAAACGGGGTTTTGCTAAAAAAAAAATTTTTTTTTTAATCGTTAAACTTAAAAAAAAAAATTAATAAAAACAAATAATAAAAACGCTTTTTATCTGTTTTGCGTTAAAAGCGTTAAAACCAAAACCTTGTTTTCTAAAATAAACCCTTTTAACATTTTAGATTTAAATCGTTCAAATGGGGAATTTTAAAAAAGAATTAAAAAAAAATTCGTCGTTTTTATGCTGTTTTACGCGTTAAAAGTTAAATAAAACGTGCTTTTTTTTAAAAAAAAAAAATTTTTTTGAAAAATTCAAATAGAAACAATATTAATAAAAAGAATAATAAAAATTTGTCGTTTTATGCTGTTTTACGCGTTAAAACGCAGATTAAAAAAAACCGGGGTTTTTAAAAAACATTTTAAACATTTTAGATCGTTGAAATCTTCAAATAGAGCAATATTAATAAAAAGAATAATAAAAATTCATCGTTTTTTATGCTGTTTTACGCTTACGTTAAAGAAAACGCAGATTAAGCTCAAAACGTGCTGTTTTTTGCTAAAATAAAAGCATTTCCAGAAGCATTTTAAGATCCGTTTGAAATCGTTCAAATAGACGAAATAAAAATATAAAACGAATAATAAAAATTTTTGTCGTTTTATGCTGTTTTACGCACGTTAAAACGCAGAATAAGAGCTCAAAACATTAACATTTTTGCTAAAATAAGCATTTTTCAAGCATTTTAGATCGTTGAAATCCCCTCACCTCGTTCAAATAGACGCAATATTAATAAAAACGAATAATAAAAATTCGTCGTTTTTATGCTGTTTACGCGTTAAAACGCAGATTTTGCTAAAATAAGCATTTTCAAGCATTTAGATCGTTGAAATCGTTCAAAATAGACGCAGTATTAATAAAACGAATAATAAAAATTCACGTCGTTTTATGCTGTTTTGACGTTAAAACGCAGATTAAAAAATAAAACGTGCTGTTATGCTAAAATAACATTTTCAAGCATTATAGATCGTTGAAATCGTTCAAATAGAAGCAATATTAATAAAAACGGAATAATAAAACTTTCGTCCGTTTTTATGCTGTTTTACGCGTTAAAACGCAGATTAAAGCTCAAAACGGTATTTGACACTTTAAAATAAGCATTTTCAAGCATTTTAGATCGTTGAAATCGTTTAAATAGACGCAATATTAATAAAAACGAATAATAAAAATTCGTCGTTTTTATGCTGTTTTTAGAGCGTTAAGAGCGCGATTAAAAGCTCAAACGTGCTGTTATGCTAAAATAAGCATTTTCAAACGTATATGAATCGTTGAGAATCGTTCAAATAGAAACAATATTAATAAAAACGAATAATAAAACTTTCGTCGTTTTTATGCAGTTTTACGCGTTTAAAACGCAGATTAAAACTCAAAACGTATTTGTTTTTGCTAAAATAAAAAGCATTTTCAAGCATTTTTTAGATCGTTGAAATCACGTTTAAATAGACGCAATATTAATAAAAACGAATAATAAAAAATTCGTCGTTTTTATGCTCTTTTACGCGTTAAAACGCAGATTAAAGCTCAAAACGTGCTGTTTTACGCTTTCAAAATAAAACATTTTTCAAACGTTTTAAGATCGTTGAAATCGTTCAAATAGAAACAATATTAATAAAAACGAATAATAAAAAATTCGTCGTTTTATGCTGTTTTACGCGTTAAAACGCAGATTAAACTCAAAACGTGCTGTTTTTGCTAAAATAAAGCATTCAAGCGGTACAGATCGTTGAAATCACGTTCAAATAGAAGCAATATTGATAAAAACGAATAATAAGAAATTCGTCGTTTTATGCTGTTTTACGCGTTAAAGCGCAGATTAAACTCAAAGAAACGTGCTGTTTTGCTAAAATAAGCATTTTCAAGCATTTATAGATCGTTGAAATCGTTCAAATAGACGCAATAAAATAAAACGAATAATAAAAATTTCGTCGTTTTATGCTGTTTTACGCGTTAAAAACGCAGAATAAAGCTCAAAACGATGCTGTTTTGCTAAAATAAGCATTTTCAAGCATTTTAGATCGTTGGAAATCGTTCAAATAGACGCAAATATTAAAAAATCGAATAATAAAAATTTCGTCGTTTTTATGCTACATTTTAGCGTCAAAGAAACGCAGATTAAACCTCAAAAACGTGCTGTTTGCTAAAAATAAACATTTTCAAGCATTTTAGATCGTTGAAATCGTTCAAATAGAAGCAATATTAATAAAAACAAATAATAAAAAATTCGTCGTTTTTAATAATACTTGTTTTTACGCGTTAAAACGCAGATTAAGGAAACTTCAAAACGTGCTGTTTTGCTAAAATAATAGAGCATTTTCGGCATTTTTAGATCGTTGAAATCGTTCAAATAGACGCAATAAAATAAAAACGAAGATAATAAAAATTTCGTCGTTTTATGCTGTTTTACGCGTTAAAACGCAGAATAAAACTCAAAAACGTGCTGTTTTGCTAAAATAAAGCATTTTCAAGCATTTAGATCCCGTTGAAATCGTTCAAATAGACGCAATATTAATAAAAACGAATAATAAAAAATTTCATCGTTTTTATGCTGTTTTACGCGTTAAAACGCAGATTAAAACTCAAAACGTGCTGTTTTGCTTTAAAATAAAAGCATTTTCAAGCATTTTAGATCGTTGAAATCGTTCCAAATAGAAGCAATATAATAAAAACGAATAATAAAAATTTCGTCGTTTTTATGCTGTTTTACGCGTTAAAGCGCCAGATTAAAGCTCAAAACGTGCTGTTTTGCTAAAATAAGCATTTTCAAGCATTTTAGATCGTTGGAAATCACGTTCAAATAGACACCAATAGTAATAAAAACGGAATATTAAAATTCGTCGTTTTATGCTGTTTTTACGCGTTAAAACGCAGATTAAAGCTCAAAACGTGCTGTTTTGCTAAAATAAAAGCATTTCAAGCATTTTAGATCGTTGAAATATTCAAAATGAAGCAATATTGATACAAAAACGAATAATAAGAAATTCGTCGTTTTTTATGCTGTTTTCACGCGCTAAAACGCAGATTAAAGCTCAAACGATAGCACATTTTGCTAAAATAACTTTTTCAAGCAGTATAGATCGTTGAAATCGTTCAAATAGAAGCAATATTAATAAAAACGAATAATAAAAATTCGTCGTTTTATGCTGTTTTACGCAAAACGCAGATTGAAAACTCAAAACGTGCTGTTTTAGCAAATAAGCATTGCAAGCATTTTAGATCGTTGAAATCCCTCGTTCAAATAGAAGCAATATTAATAAAACGAATAATAAAAATTTCGTCGTTTTATGCTGTTTTACGCCCGTTAAAACGCCGCAGATTAAAACTGAAACGTACTGTTTTGCTAAAATAAGCATTTTCAAGCATTTTAGATCGATTTGAAATCGTTCAAATAGACGCAAATATTATTAAAAACGAATAATAAAAATTTCGTCGTTTTTATGCTGTTTTACGCATTCAAAACCGCAGATTAAACCTCAAAACGTGCTGTTTTGCTAAAATAAAGCATTTTTCAAGCATTTTAGATCGTTGAAATCGTTCAAATAGAAGCAATATTGATAAAAACGAATAATAAGAAATTCGTCGTTTTAGCGCATTTTTACGCGTTCAAAACGCAGATTAAAAAGCTCCAGCATTGCTGTTTTGCTTTCAAATGGCATTTTCAGAAGCATTATAGATCGTTAAGGAAATCGTTCGTGGGGACGTAATGAAACGAATAATAAAAATTTCGTCGTTTTTTATGCTGTTTTACGCGTTAAAACGCAGATTAAAGCTCAAAACGTGTTGTTTTGCTAAAATGAAAGCATTTTTCGAAGCATTTTAAGATCGTTGAAATCGTTTGAAATAGAAGCAATATTAATAAAAGACGAATAATAAAAAATTCGTCGTTTTTATGTACTGTTTTTACGCGCGTTGAAACGCAGATTAAAACAGAAGCATGCTGTTTTGCTAAAATACTAAAGCATTTTCAAGCATTTTAGATCGTTGAAATCGTTCAAATAGAAACAATATTAATAAAAACGAATAATAAAAATTCACGTCGGTTTTATACTTATTTTACGCGTTAAAACGCAGATTAAAAACTCAAAACGTGCTGTTTTGCTAAAATAAGCATTTTCAAACATTTTAGATCGTTGAATTCGTTCAAATAGACGCAATAAAAATAAAAACGGAATAATAAAAATTTCGTCACGTTTTATGCTGTTTTACGCGTTAAAACGCAGATTAAAAACTGAAACGTACTGTTTTGCTAAAGAATAAAGCATTTTCAAGCATTTTTGAATCGTTGAAATCACGTTCAAATAGACGCAAATATTATTAAAAGAAACGAATATTAATAAAATTTCGTCGTTTTTATGCTGTTTTACGCGCGTCAAAACGCAGATTAAACCTCAAAACGTGCACATTTTGCTAAAATAAAGCATTTTCAAGCATTTTTAGATCCGTTGAAATCGTTCCGATAGAGCTTAATATTAATAAAACAGATAATAAAATTCGTCGTTTTATGCTGTTTACGCGTTAAACGCAGATTAAAACTCAAAACGTGCTGTTTGCTAAAATAAGCATTTTTCAAGCATTTTGAATCGTTGAAATCGTTCGATGGGCACGGCAAAATAAAAACGAATAATAAAAATTTCGTCACGTTTTTATGCTGTTTTACGCGTTAAAACGCAGAGATAAAGCTCAAACGTGCTGTTTTGCTAAAATAAGCATTTTCAAGCATTTTAAGATCGTTGAAATCGTTCAAATAGACACCAATATTAATAAAACGAATAATAAAATTTCATCGTTTTTATGCTGTTTTCGCGTTAAAACGCAGATTAAAGCTCAAAAACGTGCTGTTTTGCTAAAATAAGCATTTTCAAGCATTTTTAAGATCGTAGAAATCGTTCAAATAGAAGCAATATTAATAAAAAACGAATAATAAAAATTTCGTCGTTTTTATGCTTTTGTTTTACGCGTTAAAGCGCAGATTAAAGCTCAAAACGTGCGGTTTTTGCTAGAATAAGCATTTTCAAGCATTTAGATCCGTTTGAAATCGTTCAAATGGAGCGCAATATTATTAAAAGCAGATATTAAAAATACGTCGTTTTTATGCTGTTTTCACGCGTTAAAGGCGCAGATTAAAGCTCAAAACGTGCTGTTTTGCTAAAATAAGCATTTTCAAGCATTTTAGGTCGTTGAAATCGTTCAAATAGAAGCAATATTGATAAAAACGGAATAATAAAAATTCGTCGATTTTATGCTGTTTACGCGGTGAAGCGCAGATTAAAACTCAAAACGTGCTGTTTTTGCTAAAATAAGCATTTTCAAGCATTTATAGAGTTGAAATCGTTCAAATAGGGAAGCAATATTAATAAAAACGAATAATAAAAAATTTCGTCGTTTTATGCTGTTTTACGCGTTAAAACGCGGAATAAAGCTCAAAACGTGCTGTTTTGCTAAAATAAGCATTTTCAAGCATTATAGATCGTTGAAATCGTTCAAATAAAGCAATATTAATAAAAAAGAAAAATAAAAAATTCGTCGTTTTATCTGTTTTACGCGTTAAAACGCAGATTAAAGCTCAAAACTGTTGTTTTGCTAAAATAAGCATTTTTAAGCATTTAGATCGTTGAAATCGTTTTAAATGAAGCAATTTTTAATAAAAACGAATTAAAAATTCGTCGTTTTTATGCTGTTTTACGCGAAAACGCAGATTAAAACTCAAAACGTGCTGTTTTCAAAATAAAGCATTTTCAACATTTTAGAGTTGAAATCCGTTCAAATAGAGCAATATTAATAAAAAAAGAATAATAAAAAATTTTGTCGTTTTATGCTGTTTTACGCGTTAAAACACAGAATAAACTCAAAACGTGCTTTTGCTAAAAATAAGCATTTTCACATTTTAGATCGTTAAATCGTTCAATAACAATATTATAAAACGAATAATAAATTCGTCGTTTTATGCTGTTTTACGCGTTAAAACCCGATTAAAACTCAAAACGTGCTGTTTTGCTAAAATAAGCATTTTCAAAGCATTTTAGATCGTTGAAATCCCTTCAAATAAGCAATATAATAAAAACGAATAATAAAAAATTCGTCGTTTTTATGCTGTTTTACGCTTAAACGCAATTTTAAACTCAAAACTCTTTTTGCTAAAATAACATTTTCAAGCATTTTTTGATCGTTGAAATCGTTCAAATAGAAGCAATATTAAAAACGAATAATAAAAAATTTGTCGTTTTATGCTGACGCGTTAAAAAGCAGATTAAAGCTCAAAACGTGCTGTTTTGCTAAAAAAAAAGCATTTTTTAAGCATTTTAGATCGTTGAAATCCCTTCAAAAGACGCAATATTAATAAAAAAAAGAAAAAAGAATTTCGTCGTTTAAAACTGTTTTTGCGTCAAAACGCAATTAAAGCTCAAAACTCTTTTCTAAAATAAGCATTTTCAAGCATTTTAGATCGTTGAAATCGTTCAAATGAAGCAATATTTAAAACGAATAAAAAAAATGTCGTTTTTTTTGCTGTTTTACGCGTTAAAACGCAGATTAAATTCAAAACGTGCTGTTTTGCTAAAATAAGCATTTTTAAACATTTTTGATCGTTGAAATCGTTCAAAAAAGACGCAATAAAAAAAAAAACGAATAATAAAATTTCGTCGTTTTTTTTTGCTGTTTTGCTTAAAACGCGAATAAACTCAAAAAGTGCTGTTTTTTTCTAAAATAAGCATTTTCAAACTTTTTGTTGAAATCGTTCCCAAAAAAACTATTAATAAAAAAGAATAAAAAAAATTTGTCGTTTTATGCTGTTTTTTCGGTTAAAAAAGCGATTAAATCAAAACGTGCTGTTTTTAAAATAAGCATTTTTTGATCGTTGAAATCGTCAAATAGACGCAATAAAAAAAAAAACGAATAATAAAAAATTTTGTCGTTTTAGCGTTTCGCG
>NW_027048853.1:0-7510 GCF_025399875.1 Dalotia coriaria
AATAAAAAAATTTTTAAGCATTTTTTGATCATTGGGGAAAACGTTCAAATAGACGCAATATTAATAAAAAAAGAATAATAAAAATGGCCCTCGTTTGTATGCTGTTTTACGCGTTAAAACGCAGATTTAAAACGTGCTGTTTTGCCAAAAAAAAAGCATTTTTTAAGCATTTTTTGATCGTTGAAATCGGGTTTAAATAGAAAAAAAAAATTAATAAAAAAAGAAAAATAAAAAAATTTGTCGTTTTTATGCTGTTTTTCGCCGTTAAAACGCAGATTAAAACTCAAACGTTTCTGTTTTTTCTAAAATAAGCATTTTCAAGCATTTTAGATCGTTAAAATCGTTTAAATGGCAATATTAATAAAAAGAATAATAAAAAAATTTATTATTTTTTTTGCTGTTTTACGCGTTAAAAAGCAGATTAAAAAAACAAAACTGCTTTTTTTTGCTTTTAAAAAAAGCATTTTTTAAGCATTTTTTGATCGTTGAAATCCCTTCAAATAGACGCAATTTAATAAAAAAAAATAATAAAAAAATTTCGTCGTTTTATACTGTTTTTTTCGCGTTAAAACGCTGATTAAAACTCAAAACGTGATGTTTTTGCCAAAAAAAAAGCATTTTCAAAACATTTTATATCGTTGAAATCGTTCCCAAAAAGACGCAATATTAATAAAAACGAAAATAAAAACATGCTGTTTACGCGTTAAAAAGCTGATTAAACTCAAAACTTTCTGTTTTTCTAAAATAAGCATTTTCAAAACATTTTAGATCGTTGAAATCCCTTCAAATAGAAGCAATATGAATAAAAACGGGAAAAAAAAATTTGTCGTTTTTTATGCCTTTTTTCGCGTTAAAACGCAGATTAAAACTCAAAACGTGCTGTTTTTCTAAAATAAGCATTTTCAAGCATTTTAGATCGTTGAAATCGTTCAAATAGACGCAATATTAATAAAAACGAATAATAAAAATTTCGTCATTTTTATGCTGTTTTACGCGTTAAAAGCAGATTAAAGCTCAAAACGTGCTGTTTTTTTCTTTTAAAAAAAGCATTTTCAAGCATTTTAGATCGTTTGGGAAAACGTTCAAGTAGACCTTTTTAATAAAAAAAAGAATAATAAAAAATTTTGTCGTTTTATGCTGTTTTTTCGCTTTTAAAAAGCGGTAAAGCTCAAAACGTGCTGTTTTGCTAAAATTAGCATTTTCCCAAACATTTTAGATCGTTGGGAAAACGTTCAAATAGACGCAATATTAATAAAAAAGAATAATAAAAAAATTTTTCGTTTTTTTGCTTTTTTTACCCTTAAAACGCAGATTAAAGCCCCAAAAGTGCTGTTTTTTCTTTTAAAAAAAGCATTTTCAAGCATTTTAGATCGTTGAAATCGTTCAAATAGAAGCAATATGAATAAAACGAATAATAAAATTTGTCGTTTTATGCTGTTTTACGCGTTAAAATTCCGGTGATTAAAGCTCAAAACGTTGTTTGCTAAAATAAGCATTTTCAAGCATTTTAGATCGTTGGAAATCGTTCAGCCAGACGCAATATTAATAAAAAACGAATAATAAAATTTCTGTCATTTTATGCGCTGGTTTTTACGCGTTAAACGCAGATTAGCCTGCAAACGCGCTGTTTTGCTAAAATAAGCATTTTCAAGCATTTTAGATCGTTGAAATCGTTCGGCGCAGACGCAATATTAATAAAACGAATAATGTACCTCTGTCGTTTTTATGCTGTTTTACGCGTTAAAACGCAGAATAAAAGCTCAAAACGTGCGCTGTTTTGCTGTTCAGCATTTTCAAGCATTTTAGATCGTTGAAATCGTTCAAATAGACGCACATAATAAAACGTGAATAATAAAAATTTATCGTTTTTATGCTGTTTTACGCGTTAAACGCAGATTAAAGCTCAGCGCCGTTTTGCTAAAATAAGTTACGCATTTTAGATCGTTGAAATCGTTCATTAGAAGCGCAATATTAATAAAACGTGAATAATAAAAATTTCTGTCGTTTTATAAAGCGTTTACGCGTTAAAACGCAGATTAAAGCTCAAACGTGCTTATTGTTTTATTAAAATAAGCATTTTCAAGCATTTTAGGATCGTTGAAATCGTTCACCAGACGCAATATTAATAAAAACGAATAATAAAATGTCGTCGTTTTATGCTGTTTTACGCGTTAAAACGCAGATTGCTCAAACGCGCCGTTTTGCTAAAATAGGCATTTTCGCCATTTTAGATCGTTGAAATCGTTCTCAAATAGACGCACATTAATAAAACGAATAATAAAAAAAATCGTCGTTTTTATGCTGTTTTACGCGTTAAAAACGGCGATTAAAGCTCAAACGTGCTGTTTTGCCAAAATAAGCATTTTTCGCCATTTTAGATCGTTGAAATCATTCAAACAGTAGCTAAATATTAATAAAACGAATAATAAAAAATTCGTCGTTTTATGCTGTTTTTACGCGTTAAACGCAGATTAAAGCTCAAAACGTGCCGTTTTGCTAAAATAAGCATTTTCAAGCATTTTAGATCGCTGAAACGTTCAAATAGACGCGCAATATTAATAAAAAACGAATAATAAAAAATTCTCGTCGTTTTTATGCTGTTTTACGTTAAAAACGCTGATTAAAGCTCAAAACGTGCCGTTTTGCAAAATTACATTTTCAAGCATTTTAGATCGCTGAAATCGTTCAAATATGACGCACATTAATAAAACGAATAATAAAAATTCGTCGTTTTATGCTGTTTGCCAGCGTTAAACGCAGATTAAAGCTCAAACGTGCTGTTTTGCTAAAAATAAGCATTTTCAAGCATTTTGCGATCGTTGAAATCGTTCAAATAGACGCACATTAATAAAAACTAATAATAAAAATTCGTCGTTTTATGCTGTTTTACGCGTTAAAACGCTGATTAATGCTCAAAACGTGCTGTTTTGCAAAATTAGCATTTTCAAGCATTTGTGATCGTTGAAATCGTTCAACAGACGCACATTAATAAAAACGAATAATAAAAATGTCGTCGTTTTATGCTGTTTTACGCGTTAAAACGCAGATTAAAGCTCAAAACGCGCTGTTTTGCTAAAATAAGCATTTTCAAGCATTTTAGATCGTTGAAATCATTCAACAGAAGCAATATTAATAAAAACGAATAACAAAAATCGCCTTTTATGCTGCTTTTACGCGTTAAAACGTGACAAAGCTCAAAAATGTGCCGTTTTTGCTAAAATAAGCATTTTCAAGCATTTTAGATCGCTGAAATCGTTCAAATAGAAAGGCCATTAATAAAAAACGAATAATAAAAAATTTCGTCGTTTTATGCTGTTTTACGCGTTAAAACGCAGATTAAAGCTTCAATAAACGTGCTGTTTTGCTGAAATAAAGCATTTTCAAGCAATTTAGATCGCTGGAAATCGTTCAAAATAGACGCAATATTAATAAAACGAATAATAAAATGTCGTCGTTTTGGCGCTGTTTTTACATGTTAAAACGCAGATTAAAGCTCAAAACGTACTGTTTTGCTAAAATAAGCATTTTCAAAGCATATTAGATCGTTGAAATCGTTTAAATAGAAGCAATATTAATAAAAACGAATAACAAAAAATTCGTCATTTTTATGCTGTTTTACGCGTTAAAAACGCAGATTAAAAGCTCAAAACGTGCTGTTTTGCTAAAATAAGCATTTTCAAGCATTTTAGATCGCTGAAATCGTTCAAATAGACGCAATATTAATAAAAAACGAATAATAAAAATTCCTGTCGTTTTATGCTGTTTTACCGCGTTAAAACGCAGAATGCCTCAAAACGTGCTGTTTTGCTAAATACATTTTCAAGCATTTTGTGATCGCTGGAAATCGTCGGCCAGCTTTCAATAATATAAAACGAATAATAAAAATCTGTCGTTTTATGCTGTTTTACGCGTTAAAAACGCAGATTAAAGCTCAAACGTGCCGCTCGCTAAAATAGGCATTTTCGCACGGACCGCTGAAATCGTTCAAATAGACGCAATATTAATAAAAAACGAATAATAAAAATTGTCGTTTTATGTTTTACGCGTTAAACGCGATTGTGCCTTCAAACGTGTTGTTTTATAAATAAGATGGGGATTGAAATTGTTCTTTTGAAAAAAACGAATAATAAAAATTTCCTGTCGTTTTATGCTGTTTTACGCGTCAAAACGCGGTGATTAAAGCTCAAACGTGCTGTTTTGCTAAAATAAGCATTTTCACATTTTAGATCGTTGAAATCGTTCAACAGGACGCAATATTAATAAAAAACGAATAATAAAAATGTCGTCGTTTTTATGCTGTTTTACGCGTTAAAACGAAGATTAAAGCTCAAAACGTGCTGTTTTGGCGTAAATGCTACTTTCAATCATTTTAGATCGCGAAATCGTTCAAATATTTTCACATAATAAAACGAATAATAAAAAAAAAAATTCGTCGTTTTTATGCTGCCTACGTTAAAACGCAGATTAAAACTCAAAACGTACTCGTTTTGCTAAAATAAGTACTTTCTACATTTTAGATCGTTGAAATCGTTTAAATAGAAGCAATATTAATAAAAACGAATAAAAATACCCGTCATTTTTTATGCTGTTTTTACGCGTAAAACGCAGATTAAAGCTCAAAAACGCGCTGTTTTGCTAAAAATAAGCAGTTTCAAGCATTTTAGATCGTTGAAATCGTTCAAATAGAAGCAATATTAAGAAAAAACGAATAATAAAATTTCGTCGTTTTTATGCTGTTTTACGCGTTAAAACGCGGCGATTAAAGCTCAAAACGTGCTGTTTTGCTGCTAAAATAAGCATTTTCAAGCATTTTAGATCACCGCTGAAATCGTTCAAGTAGACGCAATATTAATAAAAAACGAATAATAAAAATTTCGTCGTTTTATGCTGTTTTATCAAAGAAAACGCAGATTAAAGCTCAAAACGTGCTGTTTTGCTAAAATAGGCATTTTCAAGCATTTTAGATCGTTGAAATCGTTCAAATAGACGCAAATATTAATAAAAACGAATATCAAAAATCGTCGTTTTTATGCTGTTTTACGCGTTAAAACGCAGATTAAAAGCTCAAACGTGCTGTTTTGCTAAAATAAGCATTTTCAAGCATTTTAGACGTTGTAACCGTTCAAATAGACGCAATATTAATAAAAAACGAATAATAAAAATTTCGTCGTTTTTATGCTGTTTTACGCGTTAAAACGCTGATTAAAGCTCAAACGTGCTGTTTTGCAAAAATTAGCATTTTCAAGCATTTTAGATCGTTGAAATCGTTCAAATAGACGCAATATTAATAAAAACGAATAATAAAAATTCGTCGTTTTATGCTGTTTTACGCTTTAAAACGCAGATTAAAGCTCAAAACGTGCTGTTTTTTCTAAAATAAGCATTTTCAAGCATTTTAGATCGTTGAAATCGTTCAAATAGCGCAATATTAATAAAAACGAATAATAAAAAAAATTTGTCGTTTTATGCTGTTTTACGCGTTAAAACGCAGATTAAAGCTCAAACAGCTGTTTTGCTAAAATAAGCATTTCAAGCATTTTAGATCGTTGAATCGTTCAAATAGAAGCAATATTAATAAAAAACGAATAATAAAATTCGTCGTTTTATGCTGTTTTACGCGTTAAAACGCAGATTAAAGCTCAAAACGTGCTGTTTGCTAAAATAAGCATTTTCAAGCATTTTTAGATCGTTGAAATCGTTCAAATAGACGCAATATTAATAAAAACGAATAATAAAAATGTCGTCGTTTTTATGCTGTTTTACGCGTTAAAACGCAGATTAAAGCTCAAAACGTGCTGTTTTTCTAAAATGCATTTTCAAGCATTTTAGATCGTTGAAATCGTTCAAATAGAAGCATATTAATAAAAACGAATAATAAAATTCGTCGTTTTATGCTGTTTTACGCGTTAAAACGCAGATTAAAGCTCAAAACGTGCTGTTTTGCTAAAATAAGCATTTTCAAGCATTTTAGATCGTTGAAATCGTTCAAATAGACGCATTTAATAAAACGAAAATAAAAATTTCGTCGTTTTATGCTGTTTTACGCGTTAAAACGCGATTAAAGCTCAAAACGTGCTGTTTTGCTAAAATAAGCATTTTCAAGCATTTTAGATCGTTGAAATCGTTCAAATAGACGCAATATTAATAAAAAACGAATAATAAAAATTTCGTCGTTTTATGCTGTTTTCGGTTAAAACCCGAAATTTTAGCTCAAAACGTGTTGTTTTTTCTAAAATAAGCTTTTCAAGCATTTTAGATGTTGAAATCGTTTTAAATAGAAGCAATATTCAAAACAAATAATAAAAAATTTTGTCGTTTTATGCTGTTTTACCGTTAAAACGCAGATTAAAACTCAAACGTGCTGTTTTGCTTAAAATAAGCATTTTCAAAGCATTTAGATCGTTTTAAATCTTATAGAAGCAATATGAATAAAAACGAATATAAAATTTGTCGTTTTATCTTTTACGCGTTAAAACGCAGATTAAAGCTCAAATCGTGCTGTTTTGTAAAATAAGCATTTTTCAAGCATTTTTAAGAAACGTTGAAATCGTTCAAATAGACGCAATATTAATAAAAAAAAAATAAAAAAAATTTGTCGTTTTATGCTTTTTTACGCGTTAAAATGCAAATTAAACTCAAAACGTGCTGTTTTGCTAAAAAAGCATTTTCAAGCATTTTAGATCGTTGAAATCGTTCAAATAGAAGCAATATTAATAAAAACGAATAATAAAAAATTCGTCGTTTTTATGCTGTTTTCGCGTTAAAACGCAGATTAAAACTCAAAACGTACTGTTTTGCTAAAATAAGCATTTTCAAGCATTTTAGATCGTTGAAATCGTTTAAATAGAAGCAATATTAAAAACGAATAATAAAAATTCGTCATTTTTATGCTGTTTTACGCGTAAAACGCAGATTAAAAGCTCAAAACGTGCTGTTTTGCTAAAATAAAGCAGTTCAAGCATTTTAGATCGTTGAAATCGTTCAAATAGAACAATATTAAGAAAAACGAATAATAAAATTTCGTCGTTTTTATGCTGTTTTACGCGTTAAAACGCAGATTAAACTCAAAACGTGCTGTTTTGCTAAAATAAGCATTTTCAAGCATTTTAGATCGTTGAAATCGTTCAATGCGCATAATTTAAAAAAAACGAAAAAAATAAAAATTTCGTCGTTTTTTTGCTGCGCGTTAAAACGCGATTAAAGCTCAAAACGTGCTTTTTTTTAAAATAGGCATTTTTTAAAGCATTTTAGATCGTTGAAATCGTTTTAAATAGACGCAATATTTAAAAAAAGGAAAATAAAAAAAAAAATTTTTTTTATTGTTTTCCGTTTAAAAAGCAGATTAAAAACTCAAAACGTGCTGTTTTGCTAAAAAAACATTTTCAAGCATTTTAGATCGTTTAAATCGTTCAAAAAGACGCAATATTAATAAAAAACGAATAAAAATTTCTCGTTTTATGCTGTTTTCCGTTAAAACGCTGATTAAAACTCAAAAAGTGCTGTTTTTTCC
>NW_027048854.1:0-7506 GCF_025399875.1 Dalotia coriaria
ATAAAAATTCGTCGATTTTATGCGGTTTTACCCTTAAAACGCAGATTGCCCAAAACGTGCTGTTTTGCTTAAAAGATTTTCAAGCATTTTTTGATCGTTGGGAAAACGTTCAAATGACGCAATAAAAATAAAAAAAGAATCATAAAAAAATTTTGTCGTTTTTATGCTGTTTTACGCGTTAAAAAGCAGATTAAAAACTCAAAAAGTGCTGTTTTGCTGGGAAAAAAGCATTTTCAAGCATTTTAGATCGTTGGGAAAACGTTTTAAATAGAAAGAATAAAATAAAAAAAATAATAAAAAAATTTGTCGTTTTTTTTGCTGTTTTACGTGTTAAAACGCAGAATAAAAACTCAAAACCCCTTTTTGCTTTTAAAAAAAGATTTTCAAACATTTTTGATCCCCTTTAAATCGTTCAAATAGACCCCAATATTAATAAAAACGGGAAAAATAAAAAAATTTTGTCGTTTTTTTGCTTTTTTTTACGCCCGTTAAAAGATTAAAGCTCAAAAAAAGTGCTGTTTTGCAAAAATAAGCATTTTAAGCATTTTGATCGTTTAAATCGTTCAAATAGAAGCAAAATTTAAAAAAAACGAAAAAAAAAAATTCGTCGTTTTATGCTTTTTTTACGCGTTAAAACGCAGATTGCTCAAAACGTGCTGTTTTTTCTTTTAAAAAAAGCATTTTCAAGCATTTTAGATCGTTGAAACGTTCAAATAGACGCAATAAAAAAAAACGAATAATAAAAAACTCGTTTTTATGCTGTTTTTTCGCGTTAAAACGCAGAATAAAAAACTCAAAAAGTGCTGTTTTTAAAATAAGATTTTTTAAGCATTTTTTGATCGTTGAAATCGTTCAAATAGACGCAATATTAATAAAAACGAATAATTAAAATTCGTCGTTTTTATGCTGTTTTACGCAGTAGAAACGCCGTTAAAACTCAAAACGTGCTGTTTTGCTAAAATAAGCATTTTCAAGCATTTTTAGATCGTTGAAATCACACGTTCAAATAGACGCAATATTAATAAAAACGAATAATAAAAATGTCGTCGTTTTTATGCTGTTTTGCGTTAAAACGCGATTAAAGCTCAAAAACACGTGCTGTTTTTTTTGCTAAAATAAGCTTTTCAAGCATTTTAGATCGTTGAAATCGTTCAAATAGACGCAATATTAATAAAAACGAATAATAATAAAAATTCGTCGTTTTATGCTGTTTTAGCGTTAAACGCAGATTAAAGCTCAAAACGTGCTGTTTGCTAAAATAAACATTTTCAAGCATTTTAGATCGTTGAAATCACCAAAAAATAGACGCAATAAAATAAAAACGAATAATAAAAATTTCGTCGTTTTATGCTGTTTTTACGCGTTAAAACGTAGAATAAAGCTCAAAACGTGCTGTTTTGCTTCCAAAAATAAGCATTTCAAGCATTTTAGATCGTTGCAGAAATCGTTCAAATAGACGCCAATAATAAAAACGAATAATAAAAGAAATTTTAAAATTCGTTTTTTATGCTGTTTTACGCGTTAAACGAATTAAACTCAAAACGTGCTGTTTTGTAAAATAAAAGCATTTTCAAGCAATTTAGATCGTTGAAATCGTTTCAAATAGACGCAATATTAATAAAAACGAATAAGCAAAAATTCGTGTTTTATGCTGATTTACGCGTTAAAACGCAGATTAAGCTCAAAACGTGCTGTTTTGCTAAAAAAAAAATGGTTGTTTGTAAAGTAGGTTTACGATCGAGATGTTTACGTGATAACGTCTTATTGGTATTATAAGTTTTGTTTGTTGCAATTGTTGTAACACTTCACTTGCACTTCACATTTTGTTTTACTGTTAGGCTCCCGCACAAACTTTTTATCGGCCGATAAAACATTCAACGAAACGCAACCGCGCGAGAGAAAATCTCCATTCGTTTGTATGCCGCTGGAAATTGAGAGACGGAAGATCGGTCAGCTCACTCGAACGCTATGACTGGCACGGAATGACTGGCAGCGCTCGAGGTTGAGACGGAGATCGGTCCGTCTCTCTCTGAATTACTAACGAGAGGGTCGGAATGACTGGCGCTCGAGATGAGACGGAGATCGGTCGATACCGTTATAACGAGAGGGGGGTATACCCTGCGATCACGACCTCGCTCGTGACACAGTTTCTAGACCGGTCACCCGTAAAGAGCGATTTTAAAGACGTTATCACGTCAATAAGCATTTTCAAGCATTTTAGATCGTTGAAATCGTTCAAATAGACGCAATATTAATAAAACGAATAATAAAAATTTCGTCGTTTTGTACTTACGCGTTAAAACTCTGATTAAAACTCAAAACGTGCTGTTTTGCTAAAATAAGCGCATTTTCAAGCATTTTAGATCGTTGAAATCGTTCAAATAGAAGCAATATTAATAAAAAACGAATAGCAAAAATTCGTGTTTTGTGCCATTTTACGCGATTAAAACGCAGATTAAAGCTCAAGCGATGCTGTTTTTGCTAAAATAGCATTTTCAAGCGTTTTAGATCGTTGAAATCACGTTCAAATAGACGCAATATTAATAAAACGAATAATAAAAAGAATTTCGTCGTTTTATGCTGTTTACGCTGGAAACGCAGAATAACGCACAAAACGTGCTGTTTTACGCACAAAATAAACTTTATTTTTCAAGCATTTTTTTAGATCGTTGAAATCGTTCAAACCAGGCATATTATTAATAAAAACGAATAATAAAAATTTGTCCCGTTTTATGCTGTTTACGCGTTAAAACGCAGATTAAAGCTCAAAACGTGCTGTTTTGCTAAAATAAGCATTTCAAGCATTTTAGATCGTTGAAATCCGTTCAAATAGACGCAATAAAATAAAAACGAATAATGAAATTTCGTCACGTTTTATGCTGTTTTACGCGTTAAAACGCAGAATAAAGCATCAAAACGGTAACGTTTGTTTAACAAAATAAGCATTTTCAAGCATTTTAGATCGTTAAAATCGTTCCAAGTAGACGCAATATTAATAAAACGAATTAATAAAATTTCGTCGTTTTTATGCTGTTTTTACGCGTTAAAACGCAGATTAAAACTCAAAACGATGCTGTTTTGCTAAAATAATAAGCATTTTCAAGCATTTTAGATCGTTGAAATCGTTCAAAATAGAAGCAATATTAATAAAAACGAATAATAAAAAACTCGTCGTTTTTATGCTGATTTACGCGTTAAAACGCAGATTAAAGCTCAAAACGTGCTGTTTTGCTAAAATAAAAGCATTTTTCAAGCATTTTAGATCGTTGAAATCGATTTCAAATAGACGCAATATTAATAAAAAACGGAATAATAGAAATTTCGTCGTTTTATGCTGTTTTTACGAGTTAAAACTCTGATTAAAGCTCAAAACGTGCTGTTTTGCTTTAAAATAAGCATTTTTCAAGCATTTTTTAGATCGTTGAAATCGTTCAGATAGACGCAATATTAATAAAAACGAATAATAAAAAATTCGTCGTTTTTTATGCTGTTTTACGCGTTAAAGGCGCAGATTAAAAGCTCAAAACGTGCTGTTTTTGCTAAAATAACGCATTTTTCAAGCATGTTAGATCGTTGAAATCGTTCAAATAGGAAACAATATTAATAAAAACGAATAATAAAATTCGTCGTTTTATGCTGTTTTACGCGCGTTAAAACGCAGATTAAAGCTCAAAACGTGCTGTTTTTGCTAAAATAAGCATTTTCAAGCATTTAGATCGTTGAAATCGTTCAAATAGACGCAATAGTAATAAAAACGAATAGCCAAAAAGATTCGTCGTTTTTATGCTCTTTTACGCGTTGAAACGCAGATTAAGCTCAAAACGTGCTGTTTTTGCTAAAACCGGCATTTTCAAGCATTTTTGAATCGTTGAAATCGTTCAAAATAGAAGCAATATTAATAAACGAATAATAAAAATTCGTCGTTTTTATGCTGTTTTACGCGTTAAAACGCAGATTAAAACTCAAAACGGCTGTTTTTGCTAAAATAAGCATTTTCAAGCATTTTTAGATTGTTGAAAATCGTTCAAAATAGAAGCAATATTAATAAAAACGAATAATAAAAATTCGTCGTTTTTATGCTGTTTTTTACGCGTTAAAACGCAGATTAAAGCTCAAAACGTGCTGTTTTGCTAAAATAAAAGCATTTTCAAAGCATTTTTAGATCGTTGAAATCGTTCAAATAGACGCAATATTAATAAAACGAATAATGAAATTTCGTCGTTTTTATGCTGTTTTACGCGTTAAAACGCAGATTAAAACTCAAAACGTGCTGTTTTGCTAAAAATAAGCATTTTCAAGCATTTTTAGATCGTTAGAAATCGTTGAAATAGAAGCAATATTAATAAAAAACGAATAATAAAAATTCGTCGTTTTATGCTGTTTTTACGCAAAACGCAGATTAAAGCTCAACGTGCTGTTTTGCTAAAATAAAGCATTTTCAAGCATTTTAGATCGTTGAAATCGTTCAGAAAGCAGGCGCAATATAAAATAAATAATAAAAATTTTGTCGTTTTTATGCTGTTTTACGCGTTGAAACGCAGAATAAAGCTCAAAACGTGCTGTTTTTGCTAAAATAAGCATTTTTCAAGCATTTTTAGACCGTTGAAATCGTTTCAAATAGACACCAATATTAATAAAACGAATAATAAAAAATTCGTCGTTTTGTGCCATTTTACGCGTTAAAACGCAGATTAAAGCTCAAAACGTGGAGTTTTGCTAAAATAAAGCATTTTCAAGCATTTTAGATCGTTGAAATCACGTTCAAATAGACGCAATATTAATAAAAAACGATAATAAAAATTCGTCGTTTTTATGCTGTTTTACGCAAAACGCAGATTAAAGCTCAAAACGTGCTGTTGACTTTAAAAGTAAAGCATTTCAAGCATTTTAGATCGTTGAAATCACGTTCAAAATAGACGCAATATTAATAAAAACGAATAATAAAAAGTTATTCAATTTTATGTTGTTTTCCCCACGCGTTAAAACGCAGATTAAAACTCAAAACGCTTTGTTTGCTTTAAAATAAGCATTTTCAAGCATTTTAGATCGTTGAAATCGTTCAAATAGACGCAATATTAATAAAAAACGAATAATAAAAATTCGTGTTTTTACATGCTGTTTTTACGCTAAAACGCAGATTAAAGCTCAAAACGTGCTGTTTTGCTAAAATAAGCATTTTCAAGCATGTTAGATCGTTGAAATCGTTCAAAATAGAAGCAATATTAATAAAAAACGAATAATAAAAAATTCGTTGTTGTTTTATGCTGTTTTACGCGCGTTAAAAACGCAGATTAAAGCTCAAAACGTGCTGTTTTGCTAAAATAAAGCATTTTCAAGCATTTTTTAGATCGTTGAAATCGTTCAAATAGACGCAATATTAATAAAAGCGATAATAAAAATTCGTCGTTTTATGCTCTTTACGCGTTAAAAACGCAGATTAAACTCAAAACGTGCTGTTTGCTAAAATAAGCATTTTCAAGCATTTTAGATCGTTGAAATCGTTCAAATAGAAACAATATTAATAAAAACAGATAATAAAAATTCAAATACGTTTTATGCTGTTTTACGCGCGTTAAAACGCAGATTGAAAACTCCGGCAGGCTGTTGCCAAATAAACTTGGTACCGGCATTTTAGATTGTTTGAAATCGTTCAAATAGAAACAATAATAAAACGAATAATAAAAATTCGTCGTTTTTTATGCTTTTGTTTTTACGCGCGTTAAACGCAGATTAAAGCTCAAAACGTGCTGTTTTGCTGAAATATAAGCATTTTCAAGCATTTTGAATCATTTGAAATCGTTCAAATAGACGCAATATTAATAAAACGAATAATAAAAATTTCGTCGTTTTTATGCTGTTTTACGCGTTAAAACGCAGATTAAAAGCTCAAAACGTGCTGTTTTGCTAAAACCAAGCATTTTCAAGCATTTTGAATCGTTGAAATCGTTGAAATAGAAGCAATATTAATAAAAACGAATAATAAAAATTCGTCGTTTTATGCTGTTTACGCGTTAAAACGCAGATTAAAACTCAAAACGATATGTTTTGCTAAAATAAGCATTTTTCAAGCATTTTAGATCGTTGAAATCTTCAAATAGACATAATAAAATAAAGGTTTTTTAAAAAAAAAAAACGTTTTTTGGTTTTCCCCAAAAAAATTTAAAAAAAAGGGTTTTTAAAAAAGGTTTTTTTTTTGGTTTAAAACCAAAAAAAAAATTTTTTTAAAAAAAAAAAAAATTTTAAAAAAAATTTTTTTTTTTAAAAAATTAAAAAAAAATTTAAAAAAAATTTTTTTTTTTTTTAATTTTAAAAAGGTTAAAAAAAAAAAAAAAAAAAAATTTTTTTTTTTTTTTTAAACCCCAAAAAAAATTTTTTAAAAAAGGGTTTTTTTTTTTTTTTTTGGGGAAAAAATTTTAAAAAAAAGGTTTTTTAAAAAAAATAAAAAAATTTTTTTTTTTTTTTTTTTTTTAAAAAAATTTAAAAAAAAAATTTTTTTTTTTTTTAAATTTTAAAAAAAAGTTAAAAGGGTTTTTTAAAAAAAAAATAAAAAATTTTTTATTTTTTTTACCCTTAAAACGCAATTAAAAAAAAACGTTTTTTTTTTAAAAAAAGCTTTTAAGCTTTTTTAACGTTAAACTTTAAAAAAGCGTATTTAAAAAAATTAAAAACTTTTTGTTTTAGGGGGAAAGCGTTTCTAAAATTTTTTTAAAATAAGATTTTAACTTTTAAACCCCAAAACCCAAAAGACGAATATTTAAAAAAACGTTAAAAAATTTTTGTTTTTTTTGTTTTACGCGTTAAAACCAATCATAAAAGGGGTTTTTTAAACGAAGGTTTTTTAACTTGAAATTTGTTTTAAAAAATTTTTAAAAATTTTAAAAAGGGTAATTTTTTTTCTGTTTTAGCTTAAAACCAAAAAAAAGTGTTTTTAAAAAAAAGCTTTTTTAATAAAACTTAAATTTTTTTTAAATTTTTTTTAAAAAAAAGAAAAAAAAAACTCACTGTTTTGCTTTTAAAACCCTTAAAAAAAAAACGTTTTTGTAAAAAAAATTTTAACATTTTAATTTAAATGTTCCTAAGCTTTAATAAAAAAGAATAATAAAAATTCTGTTTTTTTGCTTTTTTGGTTAAAAACAAATTTAAAGGTGTTTTTTAAAAAAACATTTTTTCATTTTAACGTTAAATTTTTTTTAAAAAATTTTAAAAAAAAATAAAAAAACCCTTTTTTGTTTTGCTTAAAAAAGATTTCAAAAGGTTTTTGTAAAAAAACTTTTTAAATTTTTGACAAATGCAAAAACGAATATTAATCGTAAAAAAAATTTCGTGTTTTTAGCGTTTTTTTAAAACGCGTTAAAAAAAAACTTTTTTTCCCCTAAAAATTTTTTAAATTTTTTAAATTTTTAAAATTTAAAAAAAACAATATTTAAAAAAAGAAAATGTTTCGTTTTTTCTTTTACCGTTAAAAAGTTAAAAATCAAAAGGGGGTTTTTCTTTAAAATAAATTTT
>NW_027048855.1:0-7503 GCF_025399875.1 Dalotia coriaria
TAAAACGTTTTGTTTTTCTAAAATAAGCATTTTCAAGCATTTTAGATCGTTGAAATGTTCAAATAGACGCAATATTAATAAAAAAGAAAAATAAAATTCGTCGTTTTATGCTGTTTTACGCGTTAAAACGCAGATTAAACTCAAAACGTGCTGTTTAGCTAAAATAAAACATTTTCAAGCATTTTTTGATGTTTAAATCCAAAGAGCAATATTAATAAAAACGAATAATAAAAATTCGTCGTTTTATGCTGTTTACGCGTTAAAACGGATTAAAGCTCAAAACGGCTTTTTTCAAAATAAAGCATTTTCAAGCATTTTTTTGATCGTTGAAATCGTTCAAATAGAAGCAATATTAATAAAAATCGAATAATAAAAAATCGTCGTTTTATGCAGTTTTACGCGTTAAAACGCAGATTAAAACTCAAAACGTGCTGTTTTGCTAAAATAAGCATTTTCAAGCTTTTGATCGTTGAAATCGTTCAAATAGAAGCAATATTAATAAAAACGAATACAAAAATCGTCGTTTTTTTATGCTGTTTTACGCGTTAAAACGCAGTTTAAAGCTCAAAACGTGCTGTTTTGCAAATAAGCATTTCAAGCATTTTAGATCGTTTAAATCGTTCAAATAGACGCAATATTAATAAAAACGAATTATGAATTTCGTCGTTTTTATGCGTTTTTCGCGTTAAAACGCAGATTCTCAAAACGTGCTGTTTTGCTAAAATAAGCATTTTCAAGCATTTTTAGATCGTTGAAACGTTCAAATAGAAGCAATATTAATAAAACGAATAATAAAAATTCGTCTTTTATGCTGTTTTACGCATTAAAAACGCAGTTAAACTCAAACGTGCTGTTTTGCTAAAAAAGCATTTTCAAGCATTTTAGATCGTTGAAATCGTTCAAATAGACGCAATATTTAAAATAAAATTTAACCGTCGTTTTATGTGTTTAACGTTAAAACGCAGATTAAAGCTAAAAACGTTTTTTGCTAAATAAGCATTTTCAAGCATTTTAGATTTGTGTTCAAATAGAAGCAATATTAATAAAAACGAATAATAAAACGTCGTTTTATGCTGTACGCGTTAAAAGCAGATTAAAACTCAAAACGTGCTGTTTTGCTAAATAAGCATTTTCAAGCATTTTAGATTTGCAAATCGTAACGCATAAAATAAAAACGAATAATATTTCGCTTTTATGCTGTTTTACGCGTTAAAAACAGAATGAAACTCAAAATTTTTTCTAAAATTGAGCATTTTAGCATTTTAGATCGTTGAAATCGTTCAAATAGACGCAATATTAATAAAACACGAATAAGAAAAATTTCGTCGTGAGCTGTTTTAATAAAACAATTAAACTAAAAAGTGCTGTTTGCTAAAATAAGCATTTTACTTTTTTGATCGTTAAATCGTTCAAATAGAAGCAATATTAAAAAAAAAAAAATTTTAGCGTTTTATGCGTTACGCGTTAAAACGCAATAAAAATCAAAACGTGATGTTTGAAATAGCATTTTAAGCTTTTAGATCGTTAAAATTAAATAAAGCTTTTAAAACGATAAAATTTCAATTTTATATGTTAACGTTAAAACGCGATTATAAACTAAAATGCTGTTTTGCTAATAGCATTTTAAAACGATATTAAACGTTTAAATAAGCTTTTAAAAGCGAATAATAAAACGCGTTTTATGCTGTTTACGTTAAACGCAATTAAAGCTAAAACGTAATAATGCTAAATTAGCATTTTAAGCATTAAAATCGTTAAAGCGTTCAAAAGGAAAATTTTAAAAAAAGCATTTTCAAAATTTTCATTTTAAATGTTTAGCGTTAAAACGAAAAAAACCAAAATCGTTTTTAAAATAAGCATTTTAGCTTTTAATCGTTGAAACGTTCAAAACGAGCATTTTAAAAAACGATTTAAAATTTAGATTTTATGTTTTTACGTTAACTCAAATAAAGTCAAAAATTCTTTTTTGTAATAAAGCAATTCAAGCATTTTAATGCTGTTTTCGCTAAAAGAAGCATTAAATAAAATCGTTAAAATCGTCGTTTTATGCATTTTACGTTAAACGCAATAAAATAAAAATGCTGTTTTAAAATAGTTTTTGCATTTCGTAAAGAATTAAACTCAAAGCTTTTGCTAAAATAAGCATTTTAAGATTTTAGTCGTTAAGTTTAAATTAAAACAAAAAACTAAAAAAGTGCTTTTTTTTTAGCATTTTAAGCATTAAACTGAAATCTTCAAAAAGCATTTTCTAAAATTAAATAAATTTTGTTTAAAACTTTCAATAAAACGAAAATAAAAATAAAATCGCTTTTTGCTGTTTTACGCGTTAAAACGCGTTAAAGCTAAACGTGGTTTGCTAAAATAAGCATTATAAAATTTATCGTTGAACGTTTTAAAATTAAAAACGATAAATAAAATTTTGTTTTTGCTTAGCATTAAAAGCATTAAAGCTAAATCGTGCATTTAAAAAATTTAAGCAATTTAAATCGTTTAAATCGTTCAAATAGACGCAATTTTCAAAATAAAAATTTCCGCTTTTTATGCTGTTTACCCTTAAAACGCAATTAATAAAACGGCTTTTAAAATGCTTTTAAGCTTTTAGCGTTAAACGTTCAATAAACTGCAATTTTAAATAATAAAAATTCTCGTTTTTATCGTTTTACGCGTTAAAACCAATTAAATAAAACGGGTTTAAAATGCTTTTAAGCTTTTTAGCGTTAAAAACGTTAAATAAAACTTTTAAAAAAATAAAAATTTTTGCTTTTAGTTGTTTCGGTTAAAACGCAGAATTTAAATAAAAAAGTTTTTGTAAATGCTTTTAAGCTTTTAACGTTAAAACGTTCAAAAAGGGTTTTTTAAAAAAATAAAAAAGCTTTTTATGTGTTTAAACCCTTAAAACCAATTAAATAAAACGGTTTAAAATTTCTTTTTAAGCTTTTAGTCGTTAAAACGTTAATAAAAGCCTATTTTCAAAAATAAATTTTTGCTTTTGTGTTTTAAACCCTTAAAAGATTAAATAAACGTTTTGAAAATAACTTTTTAAGCTTTTAGCGTTAAACGTTAAAAGCCAAAAAAACGTTAAAAAACTTTTTAGTTTTTTAGCGTTAAACCGTTAAATAACGTGCTTTTTAAAAAAGAATTCCCGCTTTTGATCGTTGAATCGTTCTAAAAGCAAATTAAAAAAACGTTTTAAAAATTCTTTGATTTTAGCGTTTACCCTTAAACGCAGATTTAAAAAAAAAAACGTTTTTAAAAAAATTTTCCAAAATTTTTGCGGGTTTTTTTCCCTTAAAACGCAATAAAATAAAAACGTATAAAAATTCGTGTTTTAGCTGTTTTACGCGTTAAAACGCAGAATAAAGCTCAAAAAAGTGCTGTTTTGCTAAAATAAGCATTTTCAAACATTTTAGATCGTTGAAATCGTTCAAATAGACGCAATATTAATTTAAAAAAAAAAATAATAAAAATTTCGTCGTTTTTATGCTGTTTTACGCGTTAAAACGCAGATTAAAACTCCAAAAAAGTGCTGTTTTTCTAAAATAAGCATTTTTCAAGCATTTTAGATCGTTAAAAACTTCAAAAAAGAAGCAATATTAATAAAAAAAGAATAATAAAAAGGGCGTTTTTATGCTGTTTTTCCCCGTTAAAACGCAGAATAAAAACTCAAAACGTGCTGTTTTGCTAAAATAAAAAATTTTCAAGCATTTTAATCGTTGAAATTTGTTTAAAAAAGACGCAAAAATTAAAAAAAACGAAAAATAAAAAAATTTTGTCGTTTTTATGCTGTTTTACGCGTTAAAAAGCTGATTAAAACTCCAAAAAAGTGCTGTTTTTGCTAAAATAAGCATTTTCGCCCTTTTTTGATCGTTTAAATCGTTAAATAGACGCAATATTAATAAAAAAGAATAATAAAAAAATTCCCTCGTTTTTTTGCTGTTTTTTCGCGTTAAAACGCAGATTAAAAACTCAAAACGTGCTGTTTTGCTAAAATAAGCATTTTCAAGCATTTTTTGATCGTTGAAATCGTTCAAAAGGGAATATTAATAAAAAAAAGAATAATAAAAATTCGTCGTTTTTTTGCTGTTTTTCGCGTTAAAAAGCAGATTAAAGCTCAAAACGTGCTGTTTTGTAAAAAAAGCATTTTCAAGCATTTTTTGATCGTTGAAATCGTTCAAATAGAAGCAATATTTAAAAAAGGGAAAAATAAAAAAAATTTGTCGTTTTTATGCTGTTTTTCCGCGTTAAAAGGGAGAATTAAAAACTCAAAAAGTGCTGTTTTGCAAAAAAAGCATTTTCAAAACATTTTTTGATCGTTGGGAAAACGTTCAAATAGAAAAAATATTAATAAAAAAAAGAATAATTAAAAAAATTTGTCGTTTTATGCGTTTTACGCGGTTTAAAAGGGAGAATTAAAACTCAAAACGGCTGTTTTGCTTTTAAAAAAAGCATTTTCAAGCATTTTGATCGTTTAAATCCCTTCCCAAAAAGGCAAAAATTAATAAAAAAAGAATAATGAACCCCTCGTTTTTTTTGCTGTTTTACGCGTTAAAAAAGCAGATTAAAACTTTTAAAACGTGCTGTTTTTAAAAAAAGCATTTTTGAACATTTTTTGATCGTTGAAATCCCCTTTCAAATAGAAAATATTAATAAAAAGAAAAAAATAAAAATTTTTTCGTTTTTTTGCCTTTTTTTTACGCGTTAAAACGCAGAAAAAAAGCTCAAAACGTGCTTTTTTTTGCTTTAAAAAAAGCATTTTTTAAGCATTTTAGATCGTTGAAACTTTAAATAGAAGCAATATTAATAAAAACGAATAATTTAAAAAATTTGTCGTTTTTTTTCTTTTTTTTACGCGGGAAAAAGCGATTAAAACTCAAAAAAGTGCTGTTTTTGCTAAAATAAGCATTTTTTAAGGGATTTTTAGATCGTTTAAATCGTTCAAATAGACGCAATATTTAAAAAAAAACGAAAAAAAAAAATTTTGTCGTTTTTAAAGCTGTTTTTTTCGCGTTAAAAAAAGCAGATTAAAGCTCAAAAAAGTGCTGTTTTAAACGCAAAATAAAAAAATTTTCAAGCATTTTAGACGTTGAAACGTTCCAAAAAAAGAAGCAAAAAAAAAAAAAACGAAAAAAAAATTTCGTCGTTTTTATGCTGTTTTTCCCCGTTAAAAACCGAATAAAGCTCAAAACGGGGCTGTTTTGCTAAAATAAGCATTTTCAAGCATTTTAGATCGTTGAAATCGTTCAAATAGACGCAATATTAATAAAAAAAGAAAAAAAAAATTTCGTTTTTTTGTTTTTTTACCCCGTTAAAACGCGGTTAAAACTCAAAACGTGCTGTTTTTGCTTTTAAGCATTTTCAAGCATTTTAGGGTCGTTGAAATCGTTCAAAAGACGCAAATTAATAAAAACCCAATAATAAAAAATTTTGTCGTTTTTTTGCTGTTTTTCGCGTTAAAACGCAGATTAAAACTCAAAAAAAGGGTGTTTTGCCTAAAAAAAGCATTTTCAAGCATTTTTTGATCGTTGAAATCGTTCAAATAGAAGCAATTAAAAAAAAAAAACGAATAATAAAAATTTTGTCGTTTTTTTGCTGTTTTTTCGCGTTAAAAAAGGGGGAAAATTGCTCAAAACGTGCTGTTTTGCTTTAAAAAAAAGCATTTTCAAGCATTTTTGAAACGTTGAAATTTGTTTTAAATAGACGCAAAATTAATAAAAACGAAAAATTTAAAAAAATTTGTCGTTTTTTTGTTTTTTTACCCTTAAAACGCAGATTAAAAACTCAAAACGTGTTTTTTTGCTAAAATAAGCATTTTCAAGCATTTTTGGGTCGTTGGGAAAACGTTTAAATAGACGCAAAAAAATAAAAACGAATAATAAAAAATTTTGTCGTTTTTATGCTGTTTTTGCGTTAAAACGCAGATTAAAAAACTCAAAAAGTGCTGTTTTTCTAAAATAACATTTTCAAAAACATTTTTGATCGTTTGGGAAAACGTTCAAATAGAAGAAATTTAAAAAAAACGAAAAATAAAAAATTTGTCGTTTTTTTGCTGTTTTACGCGTTAAAACGCAAATTAAAACTCAAAACGTGCTGTTTTGCTAAAATAAGCATTTTCAAGCATTTTAGATCGTTGAAATCGTTCAAATAGACGCAATATTAATAAAAAAAGGGGTAAAAAAAAAATTCGTCGTTTTTATGCTGTTTTACCCCGTTAAAACGCAGATTAAAGCTCAAAACGTGTTTTTTTTGCTAAAATAAGCATTTTTTAAGCATTTTTGATCGTTGAAATCGTTCAAATAGAAGCAAAAAAAATAAAAACGAATAATAAAAATTTTTCGTTTTTATTGTTTTACGCGTTAAAACGCAGATTTAAATAAACGTGCTGTTTTTCTAAAATAAACATTTTCAAGCATTTTAGATCGTTTAAATCGTTCAAAAAAAAGCAATATTAATAAAAACGAATAATAAAAATTCGTCGTTTTATGCTGTTTTACCCTTATAACGCAGATTAAAAACTCAAAACGTGCTGTTTTGCTAAAATAAGCATTTTCAAGCATTTTGATCGTTGAAATCGTTCAAATAGACCTATTAATAAAAAAAGAAATTAAAAATTCGTCGTTTTTTTTGTTTTTGCGTTAAAACGCAGATTAAAACTCAAAACGTGTTGTTTTTCTAAAATAAAAATTTTCGCATTTTGATCGTTGGGAAAACGTTCAAACGCTAAAATAAAAACGAATAATAAAAATTTCGTCGTTTTTATGCGTTTTACGCGTTAAAACGCAGTAAACTCAAAACGTGTGTTTTGCTAAAATAAAAAATTTTCAAACATTTTTTGATCGTTGAAATCCCTTCAAAAGAAAATTTAAAAAAAACGAATAATAAAAAAATTTGTCGTTTTTTTTGCTGTTTTACGCGTTAAAACGCAGATTAAAGCTCAAAACTGCTGTTTTGCTAAAATAAGCATTTTCAAACATTTTAGACGTTGAAATCGTTCAAATAGAAGCAATATTAATAAAAACGAATAATAAAAAAATTTGTCGTTTTATGCTGTTTTGCTTAAAACGATTCTCAAAACGGGTGTTTTGCTAAAATAAGCATTTTTAAGCATTTTAGATCGTTGAAATCGTTCAAAAGACGCAATATTAATAAAAAAAGTAATAAAAATTTCGTCGTTTTATGCTGTTTTTTCGCGTTAAAACGCAGAATAAACTCAAAACGTGCGTTTTTTCTCAAATAAGCATTTTCAAGCATTTTAGATCGTTGAAATCGTTCAAATAGAAACAAAAAATAAAAAACGAATAATAGAAAAATTTGTCGTTTTTTCTTTTTTTTCGCGTTAAAACGCAGATTAAAACTCAAAAGGGCTGTTTTGTTAAAAAAAAAGCATTTTCGCATTTTGATCGCTGAAACGTTCAAATAGACGCAATATTAATAAAAACAATAATAAAAATTCGTCGTTTTATCTTTTTTTCGCGTTAAAACGCAAAAAAAAATTTTTAAAAAGCC
>NW_027048856.1:0-7490 GCF_025399875.1 Dalotia coriaria
TTTTTGGGGTCGTTCAAATAATAAATAAAAAAGAATAAAAAAAATTTCGTTTTATGCTGTTTTACGCGTTAAAACGAGATTAAAATAAAAAAGTCTGTTTTGCTAAATAAGCATTTTCGCATTTTGATCGGAAAGTTCAAAGAACCTATTAATAAAAACGAATAAAAAAAATTTTGTCTTTTTTGCTGTTTTACGCGTTAAAACGCAGATTTTAAACTCAAACCGTTTTTAAATAAGCATTTTCAAGCATTTTAGATCGTTGAAATCGTTCAAATAGACGCAATATTAAAAAACAGAAAAATAAAAAAATTTTGTGTTTTTGCTGCGCGTTAAAACGCGGCTCAAAAAAGTGCTTTTGCTAAAATAAATTTTTGCATTTTAGATCGTTTAAATCGTTCAAAAAGAAGCAATATTAATAAAAACGAATAATAAAAAAATTTGTCGTTTTATGCGTTTTTCGCGTTAAAAACGCGAAAAGCTAAAAAGGGGTTTTTCTAAAATAAGCATTTTCGCATTTTTGATCGGAAACGTCCCAAAAAACGCAAAAAAATAAAAACGAATAAAAAAATTCGTCTTTTATGCTGTTTTTCCCTTAAAAAAGCAGATTAAAGCTAAACGTGCTGTTTTGTAAAATGCATTTTCGCATTTAGATCGTTTAAATTGTTCAAATAGAAGCTATTAATAAAAAAAGAATAATAAAAAAATTGTATTTTATGCTGTTTTACGCGTTAAAAGCAGATTAAAAACTCAAAAAGTGCTGTTTTGCCAAAATACATTTTTAAGCATTTTGACGTTTAAAGTTCCCAAAAGACCTAATAAAAAAAAGAATAATAAAAAAATTCGGTTTTATGTGTTTTACGCGTTAAAACGCAGAAAAGCTCAAAACGGTGTTTTTAAAATAAGCATTTTCAACATTTTGATCGTTGAAATCGTTCTAAAACAATATTAATAAAAACGAATAAAAAAAAACCGTTTTATGCGTTTTTCCTTAAAACGCAGATTAAATCAAACGTGCTGTTTTCAAAAAAAAGATTTTTAAGCATTTTAGATCGTGGGGAAAACGTTCAAAAGACGCAATATTAAAAAAAAAAAATAAAAATTGCTTTTTTTTTTTTTTACGCGTTAAAACGCAGATTAAACTAAAAAGTGCTGTTTTTTAAATTTTCGAAAGACGGAAAAGTTCTAAAGCCCTTTTAAAAAACAAAAAAAAAAAAGTATTTTTGCGTTTTGCTTTTAAAAGCAGATTAAAGCTCAAACGTCGTTTTTTCAAAAAAGCATTTTCGCATTTTAGACGTTGAAATCGTTCAAATTGACGCAAAAAAAAAAACGGGAAAAATAAAAAAAATTTTTCGTTTTTGCTGTTTTACGCGTTAAAAAGGAAAAAGCCCCAAAACGGCTTTTTTAAAAAAGATTTTTGCATTTGTGTGAAAACGTTCAAGAACTTTAATAAAAACGAATAAAAAAATTTTGTCGTTTTATGCTGTTTTGCTAAAAAGCGATTAAAACCAAAACGTGCTGTTTTGCCCAAAAAGTTTTTCGCTTTTGATCGTTTAAACGTTCAAAAGAGCTATTAATAAAAACGAATAATAAAAATTTGGCAGCGTTTTACGCGAAAAAGCAGATTAAAGTCAAAAAGTGCTGTTTTGCTAAAATTAACATTTTCAAGCATTTTAGATCGTTGAAATCGCCCCAAAAAGAAGAAAAATAAAAACGAATAAAAAAATTTTTTTTTTATGTGTTTTTCCCCTTAAAACGCAGAAAAGCCTCAAAACGTGCGTTTTTAAAATAAGCATTTTCAAGCATTTTAGATCGTTTTAAATCGTTCAAATAGAGCAAAAATAAAAAAAGTAAAAAATTTTGCGTTTTTGTGTTTTACGCGTTAAAACGCAGAATAAAACTCAAAAAGGTGCTGTTTTGCCTAAAATAAAGCATTTTTCAGGCATTTTAGATCGTTGAAATCGTTCAAATAGACATTAATAAAAACGAATAATAAAATATTCGTCGTTGTTATGCTGTTTTGCGTTAAACGCAGATTAAAACTCAAAAACGTGCTGTTTGCTAAAATCAGCATTTTCAAGCATTTAGATCGTTGAAATCGTTCAAATAGAAACAATATTAATAAAACGAATAATAAAAAATTCGTCGTTTTATGCTGTTTTACGCGTTAAAACGCAGATTTAAAACTCAAAACGTGCTGTTTTGCTAAATAAGCATTTTCAAGCATTTTTAGATCGTTGAAATCGTTCAAATAGAAGCAATATTAATAAAACGAATAATAAAAATTCGTCGTTTTTATGCTGTTTACGCGTTAAAACGCAGACAAAACTCAAAACGTACTGTTTTTTTTTTTGCTATAATAAGCATTTTCAAACATTTTAGATCGTTGAAATCGTTCAAAGAGACCTGCAATATTAATAAAAACGAATAATAAAATTTCGTCGTTTTTATGCTGTTTTACGCGTTAAAACGCAGATTTAAACATCAACACGTACTGTTTTTGCTATAATAAGCATTTTCAAGCATTTTAGATCCGTTGGAAATCGTTCAAAGAGACGCAATAATAAAAACGAATAATAAAAATTTCGTCGTTTTTTATGCTGTTTTACTATGATTAAAACGCAGAATAAAGCTCAAAACGTGCTGTTTGCTAAAATAAGTATTTTCATGCATTTTAGATCGTTAAAATCGTTCAAAATAGAAGCAATATTAATAAAAACGAACAATAAAAATTCGTCGTTTTTATGCTGTTTTGCTACGCGTTAAAACGCAGATTAAAACTCAAAACGTGCTGTTTTGCCTAAAATAAAGCATTTTTCGAGCATATTAGATCGTTGAAATCGTTCAAATAGACGCAATATTAATAAAGAGCAGATAATAAAAATCGTCGTTTTTTATGCTTTGTTTTACGCGTTAAAACGCGGATTAAAAACTCAAAACGTGCTGTTTTGTGATAAGGCATTTTCAAGCATTTTAGATCGGTGAAATCGTTCAAATAAACAATAATAATAAAACGAATAATAAAAATTCGCCGTTTTTGCTGTTTTGCACTTACGTTAAAACGCAGATTAAAATAAAACGTGCTGTTTTACTTTCAGGCAAGCATTTTCAGAAGCATTTTAGATCGTTGAAATCGTTCAAATAAACAATATTAATAAAAACGAATAAAAAAATTTGTCGTTTTATGCTGTTTACGCGTTAAAACGCAGATTAAAGCCTCAAAACGTGCTGTTTGTTAAAATAAGCATTTTCAAGGAATTTTTAGATCGTTGAAATCGTTCAAATAGATGCAATATTAATAAAAACGAATAATAAAATTTCGCCATTTTTATGCTGTTTTACGCGTTAAAACGCAGATTAAAAGCTCAAAAACGTGCTGTTTTGCTAAAATAAGCATTTTCAAGCATTTTAAGATCGTTGAAATCACGTTCAAATAGAAGCAATAAAACGGGTATAAAATTCGTCGTTTTATGCTTTTCATTTTACGCGTTAAAGAAAAACGCAGATTAAAACTCAAAACGTGCTGTTTTGCTAAAATAAGCATTTTCAAGCATTTTGGAATTGTTGAAATCGTTCCAAATAGAAGCAATAATGTAAAAACGAATAATATAAATTTCACGTCGTTTTAGGCTGTTTACGCGTTAAACGCTGATTAAAAGCTCAAAACGTGCTGTTTTGCTAAAATAAAAGCATTTTCAAGCATTTTAGATCGTTGAAATCGTTTAAATAGACGCAGTAATAAAAAACGAATAATAAAATTTTCGTCGTTTTTTTATGCTGTTATACGCGTTAAAACGCAGATTAAAACAAAACGTGCTGTTTTTGCTAAAATAAGCATTTTCAAGCATTTTAGATCGTTGAAATCCGTTTAAATACACGCAATATTAATAAAAACGAATAATAAAAATTTCGTCGTTTTTATGCTGTTTTTACGCGTTAAAACGCAGATTAAGCTCAAAACACGGTACATTTTGCTAAAATAATAAAGCATTTTCAAGCATTTTAGATCGTTGAAATCGTTAAATAGAAGCAATATTAATAAAAACGAATAATAAAATTCGTCGTTTTATGCTGTTTACGCGTTAAAACGCAGATTAAAACTCAAAACGATGCTGTTTTGCTAAAATAAGCATTTTCAAGCATTTTAGATCGTTGAAATCGTTCAAATAGACGCAATATTAATAAAAACGAACAATAAAATTTTGGCCGTTTTTATGCTGTTTTACGCGTTAAAACGCAGATTAAAAGCTCAAAACGTGCTGTTTGCTAAAATAAGCATTTTCAAGCATTTTAGATCGTTGAAATCGTTGAAGAGAAATATAAAAAAAAAAAAAAATTTTTTTTATTTTTTACGCGTTAAACTTTAACTCAAAACGTAGTTTTTGATAATAAGCATTTTAATTTTAGTTTGAAACTTAAGAAGCAATATTAATAAACGAATAATAAAATTTCTCTTTTTATGCTTTAACGTAAAGCGATAAAATCATACGTTGCTTTTTTAAAAGCAATTAAATTTACATGATTTTTTCTTAAAAGCTTTAATAAAAATAATAAAACGTCAAAAAATCGTTTTTTTAAACGAATAAGTAAAACGTCGTTTTTAAAAGCGTTTTCGCAAATAAATTAAACGTGCTTTGAGTAATAAATCGTTAAATAGGCATTAAATAAAAGAATAATAAAAAAACGTTATGTTTCGCGTTAAAACCATTTAAAAAATGCAGTTAAACTCAAAGCATTTTTCAAAATTTAATCTGAATTAATGTGCAAATCGTTAAAACGAGAAAATAAAACGTTTTAAAATTTTGCGTTAAAATTAATACAAGTGTTTTGCAATTAAAGCTTAAAAACGTTTAATGTTAAAATTCATTTAAGCATTTTAAACGTTAAATATTAAAATAACTTTATTTAGTAAAAAGCAATTAACTTTTAATGCTGTTTTCGTTAAAAAAGCAATTTTCAAAATGATTTGAAATCGTTATTTTAAGCATTTAATCGATAAATTAAAATGCTTATTATAAAACGATAATAACGCGATTTTAGCTGTTAACCGTTAAATGATTAAAATAAACGATTTTAAGATTTTGAAATTTTTCAAATTTTCAATCGTTGAAATGTTAAAAATAAAATTTTTTTAAACTAATATTTTAACGCAGTTTTAGCGTTAAACGGTAAGCAAATTAAATCAAATAATGTTGTTAAAACTTTTCAAGCATTAAAAATGATTAAACTCAAATAGAGAATATTAATAAAGTTTTAATTTTTGTTAAATGTGTATTAACTAAAAAGGTAAAAAGCATTTAAGCTTTTTCTAAACTTTAAGATTTTAATGTGAATAGTTAAATAAAACAATATTAAAATTTCGTTTTTTTATATTCGTTTAAAAAGTGCTGTTTTTAAAATAAAATTCAAACATTTTTTTGCTAAACGTTAAATCAGCATTTAAAAAGAAATATTTAAATGCGTTTTATTTTAACGGTTAAAAAATTTAATCAAAAGCTGTTATACGTAAAAAGATTTATTAACGTTGATGTAAAAAAGCATTTTAAAATAAAAAGAATCGTAAATTCCCCTTTTTAGCTTTACGCTAAAACGAAGTAAAACTCAAACGTTGTTTTTGCTAAAACGAATTTCAACATGTGCGTTATGTTAAAATAAGCATTTTCAATTTAAAAACGTAAAACGTTAAATAAATTTGTTTTATGCGTTAATTAAAAATTGACGTAAATGCTGTTTTTGCTAAAAAATAAATTTCAAATTTTAGATTTGAAATGTTAAATAAGCAATTTAAAAAAGAAATAAAAATTCGTCGTTTTATGCTTTTACGCGTTAAAACAGATTAAAGCTAAAGTGCTTTTTGCTAAAAAAGCATTTAAAGCTTTTAATCGTTTTCTAAAAAGCAATTTAAAATAAAAAATAATAAAATTCGTCGTTTTTATGCTGTTTAATAAAACGAGATAAAAAACGTCTTATGCTGTTTTCGTAAATTTAAAGATTTTAGATGTTGTGTTAAAAGACAATATTTAAAAAGATCAAAAAATTCCTTATATTTATAAAACGCGATTAAAACTCAAAACGTGCTGTTTTTGCTAAATAACATTTTCAACGCATTTTGAGTTAAATCGTTATGAAGCAATATAATAAAACGAATAATAAAAAATTCGTCTTTTATGCTGTTTACGTTAAAACGAGATAAAACTCTATGCTGTTTTGCGTTAAAAAGCATTTAAAGCATTTTGATCGTTGAAAAATTTAAACATAAAATATTAGATAAAAATTTCAAAAATGTTTTATAAAAGAATAATAAAACGCTTTTAAAGTACTGTTTTAGCTAAAAGAATTTAAAGCTTGATGTTGAAAACTTAAGAACTATTAATAAAAATTTAAATCAGTTTTTTAAAACGATTAATAAAACGCGTTTTACTTACGCGTTAAGCATTAAACTAAAATCTTTTAATAGTGCAATTTCAAAAGACAATAAATCGTTAAAAAAAAATTTTTTAAACGATATTAAGAAAAGTTCCTAGCTTTAATAATGCGTTTTGCAAAGCAATTTAACTCAACGTTTTGCATATTAACTTAAACATTAAATGTTGAATTCGTTATAAAAACGCAAATAAAAAAACTATTTTTTCGTTTAAATTTAAACTTGCGCTTTTAACGAAGAAAGTTCAAAGCATATGTTTGAAAATTAAATATTACGCATTTTAGATTTGAAACGTTAAAAAAAATTTTTATAATACTGTTTTACATAAAAGCAGTTTAACTATGTTGTTTGCGTTAAAAAATTAACAAAATTGATTTGAAAATTTCATTTTAAGCATATTAAAAGGGAAAAATCAAAAACGCTTTTTTAGCTAAAATAAAAAATCGAAATTTGCTGTTTTCGCTAAAAAGCAATTAATCAAAATGACGTTTTGAAAAAGCAATTTATAAAATTTTAACGTTAAAATTTCAAATAAAGCTGTTTTTAAAAACGAGATAATACAAAACTGCGTTTTTTCAATAAAATTCAAAAAGATTAAAGTCAAAAATCGCTTTATAAATAATTTTCGAAATTTAGATTCCCTTTTATGCTGTTTTGCTAAAAAATTAAAAAAAAAATTTTTCGTAAATAAATTTTAGAAAAGAGTTAAACTTAAATGCTGTTTTGTTAAAATAAAGCATTTCAAAATTTGTACGTTTAACGTTAAAACATTTAAAAACCCAAAATTTTGCAATAATTTTACGCATTAAAATCGTTTCAAATGCTGTTTTTAAAAAAAATTTAAAGTTTTTTGATTTAACGCGTTCAAAACTATTAAAATAAAACGTCATAAGCAAAAAAAAGCATTTTAAATGTTTGTGCGTTAAACGCGTTAAAGCTAAACGGGGCTAAAAAAAATTTTTTTTAAACTTAAAAAAAAAATTTAATAAAAAAAAAAAAAAAATTTTCCTTTTTTTTTTTTTCGGTTTTTAAAAGTGTTTTTTAAAATAACGTTTTTTAAAAAAAAACT
>NW_027048857.1:0-7489 GCF_025399875.1 Dalotia coriaria
TGCTTGAAAAAGCTTATTTTAGCAAAAAAAACACGTTTTGGGGCTTTAATCTGCGTTTTAACGCGTAAAACAGCATAAAAAAGACGAATTTTTTTTTATTCGTTTTTTTTAATTTGCCCTCTATTTGAACGGTTTTAACGATCTAAAAAAGTTGAAAATGCTTATTTTAGCAAAACAGCACGTTTGAGCTTTAATCCCGTTTTTAAAGCGTAAAAAAGCTAAAAACGACGAAATTTTTTTTATTCGTTTTTAATTTATTTCCCTCTATTTTAACGTTTCAACGATCTAAAAAAGCGAAAATGCTTATTTTAGCAAAACAGCACGTTTTGAGCTTTTTTCTGCGTTTTAACGCGTAAAACAGCAAAAAAGACGAAATTTTTTTTATTCGTTTTTAATTAATATTGGGGTCTATTTGAACGATTTCAACGATTTTAAAAAAGCTTGAAAATGTTTTTTTAGCAAAACGGCCCCGTTTGAGCTTTTTAAACTCTTTTAACGGAAAACCATAAAACGACGGGTTTTTTTTTTTTCTTTTTATTAATATTGCTTCTATTTGAACATTTCAACGATCTAAAATGCTTGAAAATGCTTATTTTTTGCAAAAAAGCACGTTTTGAGCTTTATTCTGCGTTTTAACGCGTAAAATACAAAAAACGACGAAAATTTTTTTTTTTGTTTTTTTTAATATTGCGTCTATTTGAACTTTTTTCCCAAAGATCTAAAATGCTTGAAAATGCTTATTTTAAAAAAGCACGTTTTGAGCTTTTTAAACTGCGTTTTAACGCGTAAAAAAGCATAAAATGGAATTTTTATTTTTTCCTTTTTTTTAATATTGCTTTATTTGAACGATTTCAACATCCAAAAAAGGGGAAAATGCTTATTTTAGCAAAACAGCACGTTTTTTAGCTTTAATCTGCGTTTTAACGCGTAAAACGCATAAAAAAGACGAAATTTTTTTTATTCGTTTTTTTTTTAATAATTTCTTCTATTTGAACGATTTCAACGATCGAAAATGCTTGAAAAAAGCTTATTTTAGCAAAACAGCACGTTTTGAAGCAATCTGCGTTTTTTAAAGCGTAAAAAAGCATAAAAACGACGAATTTTTTTTTTCGTTTTTTTTTAATATTGCTTCGATTTGAACGATTTCCCAAAGATCTAAAATGCTTATTTTAGCAAAACAGCACGTTTTTTATCTTTATTTCTGCGTTTTTAAAGCGTAAAACCTTTTTAAAAAAGACGAAATTTTTTATTATTCGTTTTTTTTTTAATATTGCGTCTTTTTTTGAACGATTTCAACGATCTAAAAAAACGAAAATGCTTATTTTTGCAAAACAGCCCTTTTAGGGTTTAATCTGCGTTTTAACGCGTAAAACAACATAAAAAAGACGAATTTTTTTTTTATTCGTTTTTTTTTAATTTGCTTCTATTTGAACGATTTCAACGATCTAAAATCGCGAAAATGCTTTATTTTTAAAAAAAGCACGTTTTTAGCTTTAATCTGCGTTTTTTAACCCTAAAACAGCATAAAACGACGAAATTTTTATTATTCGTTTTTTTTATTATTGCGTCTATTTTTTAACGATTTCCCAAAGATCTAAAAAAGCTTGAAAAAGTTTTTTTAGCAAAAAAGCACGTTTTTAGCTTTTTAAACTGCGTTTTTAAAGCGTAAAAAAGCAAAAAAAGACGAATTTTTATTATTCCTTTTTTTTTAATATTGCTTCTATTTGAACGATTTCAACGATCTAGAATGCTTGAAAATGCATATTTTAGCAAAACAGCACGTTTTTTAGGGTTTAATCTGCGTTTTAACGCGTAAAAAAGCATAAAAAAGACGAATTTTTTTTTTATTCGTTTTTTTTAATATTGCTTCTATTTGGGAAAATTTCAACGATCAAAAATGCTTGAAAATGCTTATTTTTTGCAAAACAGCACGTTTTTTAGCTTTTTAAACTGCGTTTTAACGCGTAAAACAAGCATAAAACGGACGGGAAATTTTTTTTATTCGTTTTTTATTAATATTGCGTCTTTTAACGATTTCAACGATCTAAAATGCTTGAAAATGCTTATTTTAGCAAAACAGCACGTTTGAGCTTTATTCTGCGTTTTAACGCGTAAAACAGCATAAAACGACGAAATTTTTATATTTGTTTTTTTATTAATATTGCGTCTATTTGAACGATTTCAACGATCTAAAATGCTTGAAAATGCTTATTTTAGCAAAACAGCACGTTTTGAGCTTTTAATCTGCGTTTTAACGCGTAAAACAGCATAAAAGACGAATTTTTATTATTCTTTTATTAATATTGCTTCTATTTGAACGATTTCAACGAAATGCTTGAAATGCTTATTTTAGCAAAACAGCACGTTTGAGCTTTTAATCTGCGTTTTAACGCGTAAAACAGCATAAAACGACGAAATTTTATTATTCGTTTTTATTAATATTGCTTCGATTTGAACGATTTCAACGATCTAAAATGCTTATTTTAGCAAAACAGCACGTTTTGATCTTTATTCTGCGTTTTACGCGTAAAACACATAAAACGACAAATTTTATTCGTTTTTATTAATATTGCGTCTATTTGAACGTTTCAACGACCTAAAATGCTTGAAAATGCTTATTTTACAAAACAGCACGTTTTGAGCTTTAATCTGCGTTTTAACGCGTAAAACAGCATAAAATGACGAATTTTATTTATTGTTTTATTAATATTGCTTCTATTTGAACGTTTCAACGATCTAAAATGCTTGAAAATGCTTATTTTAGCAAAACAGCACGTTTTGAGCTTTAATCTGCGTTTTAACGCGTAAAACGCATAAAACGACAAATTTTTATTATTCGTTTTATTAATATTGCGTCTATTTGAACGTTTCAACGATCTAAATGCTTGAAAATGCTATTTTAGCAAAACAGCACGTTTGAGCTTTAATCTGCGTTTAACGCGTAAAACACATAAAAACGACGAATTTTTATTATTCGCTTTTATTATATTGCTCTATTTGAACGATTTCAACGATCTAGAATGTTGAAAATGCATATTTTAGCAAAACAGCACGTTTTGAGCTTTAATCTGCGTTTTAACGCGTAAAACGCATAAAACGACGAATTTTTTATTATTCGTTTTTATTAATATTGCGTCTATTTGAACGATTTCAACGATCTAAAATGCTTGAAAATGCTTTTTTAGCAAAACAGCACGTTTGAGCTTTAATCTGCGTTTTAACGCGTAAAACAGCATAAAACGTCAGATTTTTTTATTATTCGTTTTATTAATATTGCTTCTATTTGAACGATTTCAAGCGTCTACTAAAATGCGAAATGCTTATTTTAGCAAAACAGCACGTTTTGATCTTTGATCTGCGTTTTAACGCGTAAAACAGCATAAAACGACGAAATTTTTATTATTCGTTTTTATTAATATTGGTCTTTTGAACGATTTCAACGATCTAAAATGCTTGAAAATGCTTATTTAGCAAAACAGCCGTTTTTAGGGTTTAATCTGTTTTTAACGCGTGAAACAGCATAAAAATGACGAATTATTGTTTTTTTTTAATATTGCTTCTATTTGAACGATTTCAACGATCTAAAATGTTTGAAAATGCTATTTTAGCAAAACAGCACGTTTTGAGCTTTATCTGCGTTTTAACGCGTAAAACAGCATAAAACGATCGATTTTTTATTATCGTTTTATATTAATATTGCTCTATTTGAACGATTTCAACGATCTAAAATGCTGAAAATGCTTATTTTAGCAAAACAGCACGTTTTGACTTTATCTGCGTTTTAACGCGTAAACAGCATAAAACGACGAAATTTTTTATTATTCGTTTTTATTAATTTGCTCTATTTGAACGATTTCAACGATCTAAAATGCTTGAAAATGCTTATTTTAGCAAAACAGCACGTTTTGAGCTTTAATCTGCGTTTTAACGCGTAAAACAGCATAAAACGACGAAATTTTTATTATGCGTTTTTATTTTATTGCGTCTATTTGAACGATTTCAACGATCTAAAATGCTTGAAAATGCTTATTTTAGCAAAACAGCACGTTTTGAGCTTTAATCTGCGTTTTAACGCGTAAAACAGCATAAAAACGACGAATTTTTTATTATTCCTTTTTATTAATATGTTCTATTTTGAACGATTTCAACGATCTAGAATGCTTGAAAATGCATATTTTAGCAAAACAGCACGTTTTGAGCTTTAATCTGCGTTTTAACGCGTAAAACAGCATAAAACGACGAATTTTATTATTCGTTTTTATTAATATTGCGTCTATTTGAACGATTTCAACGATCTAAAATGCTTGAAAATGCTTATTTAGCAAAACAGCACGTTTTGAGCTTTAATCTGCGTTTTAACGCGTAAAACAGCATAAAACGTCGAATTTTTATTATTCGTTTTTATTAATATTGCTTCTATTTGAACGATTTCAACGATCTAAAATGCTTGAAAATGCTTATTTTAGCAAAACAGCACGTTTTGATCTTTATTCTGCGTTTTAACGCGTAAAACAGCATAAAACGACGAAATTTTTATTATTCGTTTTTATTAATATTGAGTCTATTTGAACGATTTCAACGATCTAAAATGCTTGAAAATGCTTATTTTAGCAAAACAGCACGTTTTGAGCTTTAATCTGCGTTTTAACGCGTAAAACAGCATAAAACGACGACATTTTTATTATTCGTTTTTTATTAATATTGCGTCTATTTGAACCATTTCAACGATCTAAAATGCTTGAAAATGCTCATTTTAGCAAAACAGCACGTTTTGAGCTTTTATTCTGCGTTTTAACGCGTAAAACAGCATGAAACGACGAAATTTTATTATTCGTTTTTATTTTATTGCATCTATTTGAACGATTTCAACGATCTAAAATGCTTGAAAATGCTTATTTTAGCAAAACAGCACGTTTTGAGCTTTAATCTGCGTTATAACGCGTAAAACAGCAGAAAAACGACGAATTTTTTATTATTCGTTTTTATTAATATTGCTTCTATTTGAACGATTTCAACGATCTAAAATGCTTGAAAATGCTTATTTTAGCAAAACAGCACTTTTGAGCTTTAATCTGCGTTTTAACGCGTAAAACAGTATAAAACGACGACATTTTTATTATTCGCTTTTATTAATATTGCTTCTATTTGAACGATTTCGATGATCTAAAATGCTTGAAAATGCTTATTTTAGCAAAACAGCACGTTTTGAGCTTTAATCTGCGTTTTAACGCGTAAAACAGCATAAAACGACGAATTTTTATTATTCGATTTTTATTAATAGTTGCTTCTATGAACGATTTCAACGATCTAAAACGCTTGAAAATGCTTATTTTAAGCAAAACAGCACGTTTGAGCTTTAATTTGCGTTTTAACGCGTAAAACAGCATAAAAATGACGAATTTATTATTATTCGTTTTTATTAATATTGAAAATGCTTGAAAATGCCTATTTTAGCAAAACAGCACGTTTTGAGCTTTAATCTGCGTTTTAACGCGTAAAACAGCATAAAACGACGAAATTTTCATTATTCGTTTTATTAACATTGCTTCTATTTGAACGATTTTAACGATCTAAAATGCTTGAAAATGCTTATTTTAGCAAAACAGCACGTTTTGAGCTTTTAATCTGCGTTTTAACGCGTAAAACAGCATAAAAACGACGAAATTTTATTATTCGTTTTTATTAATATTGCTTCTATTTGAACGATTTCGATGATCTAAAATGCTTGAAAATGCTTATTTTAGCAAAACAGCACGTTTTGAGCTTTAATCTGCGTTTTAACGCGTTAAACAGCATAAAACGACGAATTGTTTATTATTCGATTTTTATTAATATTGCTTCTATATGAACGATTTCAACGATCTAAAACGCTTGAAATGCTTATTTTAGCAAAACAGCACGTTTTGAGCTTTAATTTGCGTTTTAACGCGTAAAACAGCATAAAATGACGAATTTTTTATTATTCGTTTTATTAATATTGAAAATGCTTGAAAATGCTTATTTTAGCAAAACAGCACGTTTGAGCTTTTAATCTGCGTTTTAACGCGTAAAACAGCATAAAACGGCGAAATTTTATTATTCGTTTTTATTAATATTGCTTCTATTTGAACGATTTTAATGATCTAAAATGCTTGAAAATGCTTATTTTAGCAAAAACAGCACGTTTTGAGCTTTAATCTGCGTTTTAACGCGTAAAACAGCATAAAACGACGAAATTTTCATTATTCGTTTTTATTAATATTGCGTCTATTTGAACGATTTCAACGATCTAAAATGCTTGAAAATGCTTATTTTAGCAAAACAGCACGTTTTGAGCTTTAATCTCCCCTTTTAACGCGTAAAACAGCATAAAACGACGAAAATTTTTTTTATTCGTTTTTATTAATATTTACTTCTATTTGAACGATTTCAACGATCTAAAAATGCTTGAAAATGCTTATTTTGCTAAAACAGCACGTTTTGAGCTTAAATCCCGAGTTTAACGCGTAAAACAGCATAAAACGACAAATTTTTATTATTTCGTTTTTTATTAATATGCGTCTATTTGAACGATTTCAACGATCTAAAATGCTTGAAAATAGCTTATTTTGCAAAACAGCACATTTGAGCTTTAACCTGCGTTTTTTAAAGCGTAAAACAGCATAAAAACGATTTAAAATTTTTTTTAAATTTGTTTTTATTAATATTGCGTCTATTTGAACGATCTCAACGATCTAAAATGCTTGAAAATGCTTATTTTAGCAAACAGACGTTTTGAGCTTTTAATCGCGTTTTAACGCGAAAACAGCATAAAACGACGATTTTATTATTCGTTTTTCTTAATATTGCGTCTATTTTTAACGATTTCACGATCTAAAATTGCTTGAAATGCTTATTTTAGCAAACAGCACGTTTTGAGCTTTAACTGCGTTTTAAACGCGAAAACAGCATAAAACGACGAAATTTTTATTATTCGTTTTATTAAATTGCGTCTATTTAAAGCATTTCAACGATCTAAAATGCGAAAATGTTATTTTGCAAAAAGCACGTTTGCTTTAATCTGCGTTTTAACGCGTAAAAGAAAAAGACAATTTTTTTTATTATTCGTTTTTTTTTAATATTGCTTCTATTTGAACGTTTTAGATCTAAAATGCGAAAATGCTTATTTTAGCAAAACAGCCGTTTTTAAAACTGCGTTTTAACGCGTAAAACAGCATAAAACGACGAATTTTTATTATTCGTTTTATTAATTTGCGTCTATTTGAACGATTTCAACGATCTAAAAACTTGAAAATGCTTTTTTTAGCAAAACAGCCGTTTTGAGCTTAATCTGCGTTTTAACGCGTAAAAAGCAAATTAAAAACGGAGGTTTTTTTTTCGTTTTTTTTTAAATTTTTCTTTTGAACATTTCAACGATCTAAAATGCTTGAAAAATTTTTTTTTAGCAAAAACAGCCCTTTGGCTTTAATCGCGTTTTAACGCGGGTAAAAAAAAACAAAGCCCCTTTAAA
>NW_027048858.1:0-7485 GCF_025399875.1 Dalotia coriaria
TCAAAAAATGAACAATATTAATAAAAAAAGAATAATAAAAATTTCGTCGTTTTTAGCTTTTTTGGCGTTAAAACGCAGATTAAACTCAAAACGGGTGTTTTTTCTAAAATAAACATTTTTTAAGCATTTTGATCGTTGAAATCGTTCAAATAGACGCAATAAAAATAAAAACGAATAATAAAATTTCTTAGTTTTTATGCTGTTTTACCCTTAAAAAGCAGAATAAAGCTCAAAAAATCTGTTTTGCAAAATAAGCATTTTCAACAAAATCGTTGAAATCGTTCAAATAGCGCAATATTAAAAAAACGAATAATAAAAAAAATTTTGTCGTTTTTTTTGCTGTTTTCCGTTAAAACGAAATTAAAACTCAAAACGTGCTGTTTTGTAAAAAAAAGCATTTTAAACATTTTAGATCGTTGAAATCGTTCAAATAGACGCAATATTAATAAAACGAATAATAAAAATTTCGTCGTTTTATGCTGTTTTAGGCGTTAAAACGCAGATTAAAGCTCAAAAACGTGCTGTTTTGCTAAAATAAGCATTTTCAGCATTTTTAGATCGTTGAAATCGTTCAAATAAACGCAATAAAAATAAAAACGAATAATAAAAATTTCTTAGTTTTTATGCTGTTTTACGCGTTAAAACGCAGAATAAAGCTCAAACGTGCTGTTTTTGCTAAAATAAAGCATTTTCAAGCATTTTAGATCGTTAAATCGTTCAAATAGACGCAATATTAATAAAAACGAATAATAAAAAATTTCGTCGTTTTTTATGCTGTTTTACGCGTTAAAACGCAAATTAAAGCTCAAAACGTGCTGTTTGCTAAAATAAGCATTTTCAAGCATTTTAGATCACGTTGAAATCGTTCAAATGGTATAATATTAATAAAAACGAATAATAAAAAAATTCGTCGTTTTTATGCTTTTGTTTTGCGCGTTAAAACGCAGATTAAAATCAAAACGTGCTGTTTTGCTACAAAATAACATTTTCAAAGCGTTTTTAGAACGTTGAAATCGTTCAAATAGAATCAATATTAATAAAAACGAATAATAAAGAATTCATGCGTTTTTATGCTGTTTTACGAGTTAAAACGCAGATTAAAGCTCAAAACGTGCTGTTTTGTTAAAATAAGCATTTTTCAAACATTTTAGATCGTTGAAATCGTTCCAAAGGAAACAATATTAATAAAACGAATAATAAAATTCGTCGTTTTATGCTGTTGTTTTACGCGTTAAAACGCGAATTTAAAAGCTCAAAACGTGCATTTTGCACAAAATAAGCATTTTCAAGCACAGATCGTTGAAATCGTTCAAATGGGCGCAATATTAATAAAAAACGAATAATAAAAATTTCGTCGTTTTATGCTGTTTACGCGTTAAAACGCAGATTAAAAACTCAAAACATTAACATTTTTTATAAAATAAGCCTTTTCAAGCATTTTGAATCGTTGAAATCGTTCAAATAGAAGCAATATTAATAAAAAACGAATAATAAAAAATTCGTCACGTTTTATGCTGTTTTACGCGTTAAAACGCAGATTAAACTCAAAACGTGCTGTTTTGCTAAAATAAGCGCATTTTCAAGCATTTTAGATCTTTGAAATCGTTCAAATAGACGCAATAAAAATAAAAACGAATAATAAAAATTTCGTCGTTTTATGCTGTTTTACGCGTTAAAACGCAGAATAAACTAAAACATTAACATTTTGCTAAAATAAGCGCATTTTTCAGCATTTTAGATCGTTGAAATCGTTCAAATAGACGCAATATTAATAAAAACGAATAATAAAAAAATTCGTCGTTTTTATGCTGTTTACACGCGTTAAAACGCAGATTAAGCTCAAAACGTTGTATTTTGCTGAAATAAGCATTTTCCAGCATTTTTAGATCGTTGAAATCGTTCAAATAGAAGCAATATTAATAAAACGAATAATAAAAAATTCGTCACGTTTTTACATGCTGTTTTACGCGTTAAAACGCAGATTAAAAGCTCAAAACGTGCTGTTTTGCTAAAAATAAACATTTTCAAGCATTTTTAGATCTTTGAAATCGTTCAAATAGACGCAATAAATAAAAAACGAATAATAAAAAATTTCGTCGTTTTATGCTGTTTTTACGCGTTAAAACGCAGAATAAAGCTCAAAACGTGCTGTTTTGCTAAAATAAGCATTTTCAAGCATTTTAGATCGTTGAAATCGTTTTAAATAGACAATATTAATAAAAACAGTAATAAAAATTTCGTCACGTTTTTATGCTGTTACGAGTTAAAGCAGATTAAAGCTCAAAACGATGGCATTTTGTTAAAATAAGCATTTTCAAACATTTTAGATCGTTGAAATGCGTTCAAATAAAGCAATAATGTAAAACGAATAATAAAAAATTCGTCGATTTTGCTGTTTTACGCGTTAAAACGCAGATTAAAGCTCAAAACGTGCTGTTTTGCTAGATAAGCATTTCCAAGCATTTTTAGATCGTTGAAATCCCGTTCAAATAGGCGCAATATTAAAACGAATAATAAAAATTTCGTCGTTTTATGCTGTTTTACGCGTTAAAACGCGGAATAAAAACTCAAAACGTGCCGTTTTGCTAAAATAAGCATTTTCAAGCATTTTAGATCGTTGAAATCGTTCAAATAGACGCAATATTAATAAAAACGAATAATAAAATTCGTCGTTTTATGCTGTTCTACGCGTTAAAACGCAGATTAAAGCTCAAACGTGCTGTTTTGCAAATATAAGCATTTCAAGCATTTTAGATCGTTGAAATCGTTTTAAATAGAAGCAATATTAATAAAAACGAATAATAAAAATTCGTCATTTTATGCTGTTTTACGCGTTAAAACGCAGATTAAAGCGCTCAAAACGTGCTGTTTTGCTAAAATAAGCATTTTCAAGCATTTTAGATCGTTGAAATCAGCTCAAGCCAGACGCAATAAAATAAAAACGAATAATAAAAATTTCGTCGTTTTTATGCTGTTTTACGCGTTAAAACGCAGAATAAAACTCAAAACATTAACTGTTTTGCTAAAATAAGCATTTTCAGCATTTTAGATCGTTAAGTCGTTCAAATAGACGCAATATTAATAAAAACGAATAATAAAAAATTCGTCGTTTTATGCTGCTTTACGCGTTAAAACCAGATTAAAGCTCAAAAACGTGCTGTTTGCTAAAATAAGTATTTTCAAGCATTTTAGATCGTGAGTCGTTCTAATAGAAGCAATATTATTAATAAAAAGCGAATAATAAAGACTGCGTCGTTTTATGCTGTTTTACGCGCGTTAAAACGCAGATTAAAGCTCAAAAACGTGCTGTTTTGCTAAATAAGCATTTTCAAGCGGTGCAGATCGTTGAAATCGTTTAAATAGAAACGTATTAATAAAAACGAATAACCAAAAAAAATTCGTCATTTTATGCTCTTTACGCGTTAAAACGCAGATTAAAACTCAAAACGTGCTGTTTTGCTAAAATAATAAGCATTTTCAGCATTTTAGATCGTTGAAATCGCTCAAATAGACGCAATATTAATAAAAACGAATAATAAAATTTCGTCGTTTTTATGCTGTTTTACGCGTTAAAACGCAGAATAAAGCTCAAAACGTGCCCGTTTGCTAAAATAAGCATTTTCAGCATTTTAGATCGTTGAAATCGTTCAAATAGACGCAATATTAATAAAAACGAATAATAAAAATTCGTCGTTTTATGCTGTTCTACGCGTTAAAACGCAGATTAAAAGGCAAAACATTGTTTTGCAAATATAAACATTTTCATGCATTTTAGATCGTTGAAATCGTTCAAATAAAGCAATATTAAAACGAATAATAAAAATTTCGTCGTTTTTATGCTGTTTTACGCGTTAAAACGCAGATTAAAAACTCAAACGTGCTGTTTGCTAAAATAAGCATTTTCAGCATTTTTAGATGCGTTGAAATCGTTCAAATAAATATTAATAAAAACGAATAATAAAATTTGTCGTTTTTTTATGCTGTTTTGACGTTAAAACGCAGATTAAAACTCAAAACGTGCTGTTTTGCTGAAATAAGCATTTTCAAGCATTTTAGATCGTTGAAATCGTTCAAATGTAGGCCGCAATAAAAATAAAAACGAATAATAAAATTTCTTAGTTTTTATGCTTGTTTACGCGTTAAAACGCAGAATAAAAGCTCAAAGCATTAACTGTTTTGCTAAAAAATAAAGCATTTTCAAGCATTTTAGATCGTTGAAATCGTTCAAATAGACGCAATATTAATAAAACGAATAATAAAATTTCGTCATTTTTATGCTGTTTTACGCGTTAAAACGCAAATTAAAGCTTAAAAACGTGCTGTTTTTGCTAAAATAACATTTTTCCAAGCATTTTGAATCCGTTGCAGAAATCATTCAAATAGACGCAATATTAATAAAAACGAATAATAAAAATTCGTCGTTTTATGCTGTTTTGCCCGTTAAAACGCAGGTAAAGCTCAAAACGTGCTGTTTTGCTAAAATAAGCATTTTCAAGCATTTTAAGAACGTTGAAATCGTTCAATAGAATCAATATTAATAAAAACGAATAATAAAAATTCATCGTTTTTATGCTTGTTTTCACAGTTAAAACGCAGATTAAAGCTCAAAACGTGCTGTTTTGTTAAAATAAGCATTTTCAAACATTTAGATCGTTGAAATCGTTCAAAGAAACAATATTAATAAAACCTTGAATAATAAAAATTCGTCGTTTTATGCTGTTTACGCGTTAAACGCAGATTAAAAGCTCAAAAACGTGCTGTTTTGCTAAAATAAGCATTTTCAAGCATTTTAGATCGTTGAAATCGTTCAAATAGACGCAATATTAATAAAAACGAATAATAAAAATTTCGTCGTTTTATGCTGTTTTACGCGTTAAACGCAGATTAAGCTCAAAACGTGCTGTTTTGCTAAAATAAACCTTTCAGCATTTTAGATCGTTGAAATCGTTCAAATAGAGCAATATTAATAAAAAACGAATAATAAAAAAAATTCGTCGTTTTATGCTTTTGTTTTACGCGTTAAAACGCAGATTAAAACTCAAAACGTGCTGTTTTGCTAAAATAAGCATTTTCAAGCATTTTAGATCTTTGAAATCGTTCAAATAGACGCAATAAGAAATAAAAAACGAATAATAAAATTTCGTCGTTTTTATGCTGTTTTTACGCCCGTTAAACGCAGAATAAAGCTCAAAACGTGCTGTTTTACAAAATAAGCATTTTCAAGCATTTTAGATCCGTTGAAATCGTTCAAATAGACGCAATATTAATAAAAAACGAATAGCCAAAAATTCGTCGTTTTTATGCGCTGTTTTACGCGTTAAAACGCAGATTTAAAAAAAAGTGCGTTTTGAAAATAAGCATTTTACATTTTTGATCTTGAAATCGTTCAAAAGACGCAAAAATAAAAAGAATAATAAAAATTTTTTTTTTTTTTTACCCAAAAAGGATAAAATTTTAAAAACCGTTTTGCTAAAATAAGCATTTTCGCATTTTAAACGTTGAAATCTTAAAAGAGAATTAATAAAAACGAATAATAAAAAAATTTCGTTTTTTTTGTTTTACGGTTAAAAGCAGATTAAAGCTCAAAAAGTGCTTTTTGTTTAAAATAAGATTTTTAACTTTTAATCCCAAATGCAAATAAAAAAAAATAAAAAAAAATTTTATTTTTTTCTTTTTACGAGTTAAAAAAGCGTTAAATAAAATCTTTTTTTGGGTTCTCCAAAATTTAGCGAAAATTTTTAAAAGAAAATTTTTTAAAAAAAATTTTTAAAAAACGTTTTTTTAGCGTTTTAGCTTAAAACGCGTTTTCCCAAAATTTTTTTAAAATAAAACTTTTAACTTTTTTAAAGGCAAATTTAAAAACGAATATTTAAAAAAACAAAAAATTTTTTTTCGGTTTTTTTTAGCTTAAAACGCGTTTAAATAAAATGCTGTTTTTTTTTAAAAAATTTTAAGCATTTTAACGTAAATCGTTTTAAAACTTTTAAAAAAAAAAATAAAAAGCTTTTATGCTGTTTTTTAAAAAAAAAAGATTTAAAATTTTGGGTTTTTTAAAATAAAAATTTTTAAAAAAGAAATTTTAAACGTTTAAAAAAATTTTTTAAAACAAAATAAAAAAAAACCTGTTTTCCCAAAAAAAAGATTAAAAATAAAACGTCTTTTTTTTAAAAATTTAACAATTTAATTTAAATGTTTTAAAAGCTTTTAAAAAAAAAATAAAATTTTTTTAAACGTTTTCTTAAAAAAAATTAAAACTAAAAATTGTTTTTTAAAAAAAGCATTTTTAAAAGATTTTGAAATCGTTTTAAAAATTTAATAAAAAAGAAAATAAAAACGTCGTTTTTTGTTTTTTAGCTTTTAAAAGCAATTAAACTAAAATCGTTTTAAATAAATTTTAAATTTTTTAATTTGCGTTAAAAAAATTAAAATAAAAAAGGGCAAAACGTCGTTTTTTGTTTTTAGCTTAAACCTAAAAAAAAAATCGTTTTCAAAAAAAAGCATTTAACATTTTAAACGTTAAAACGTTTAAATAACGCAAATTAATAAAAAAAGTTTTTTTTCTTTTTAGCTTTTTTTTGGGTTAAAAACCGTTAAAACCAAAATTGGGAAAATAAATTTTTCCTTTTAAACGTTAAACGTTAAAAGAAAAATAAATAAAACTTTTAAAAAAAGCATTTTAGCTTTTTTTGCGTTAAAACCCGTTAAAAACCAAAATTTTTCAAAATAAATTTTTGTTTTAGTGTTTAAACGTTAAAAAACGCAAATTAAAAAACGGGTTTTTGTTTTAGCTTTTACCTTAAAACGGAAAAAAACTAAAATTTTTCCCCAAAAAAAATTTTTGTTTTTTGTGTTTAAACGTTAAAGCGCAAATTAAAAAAACGTTAAAAACGCTTTTTAGCTTTTACGGGTTAAAAAAAGGTTAAAAACCAAAATTTTTTAAAAAAAAAAAAATTTTTGCTTTTAGTTTTAAACGTTAAAAACAAAAAAAAAAAAAAAACGTGTTTTTTGTTTTTAGCTTAAAAAGCAGATTAAAGTAAAAGGCTTTTAAAAAAAATTTTGCATTTTAAACGTTAACGTTAAAAAAGCAAATTAATAAAAAAGAATTAAAAAAATTTTTCCTTTTATTTTTGGCGTTAAAGAGATTAAAAACCCAAAACGTTTTAAAAAACTTTTAAGCTTTTAATTTAAATCGTTAAATAAAACTTTTTAAAAAAGATTAAAAAATTTTTTTTTTTGTTTTAAATTAAACGCAATTAAAATAAAAAAGGGTTTTTTAAAATCTTTTCCTTTTAGCGAAACCCCAAAAAAAAAAATTTTTTCGTTAAAAAATTTTTCGTTTTAGTGTTTTACCCTTAAAAAAAAAGCCAAAACGGGTTTTTAAAATGTTTTAAGCTTTTTGCGTTAAAAAGCTAAAAAATTTTTAAAAAAAAAATTTTAAAAAATTTTTTCTTTTTTTTTTGTTTTCGCGCGCAATTTAAATAAAAC